>NC_056728.1:167087841-167190341 GCF_019279795.1 Protopterus annectens | reverse complement strand
GTGTTTTGTGTGTGTTTGTATGTAGTGTGACCTCGGATTGAGAATATTTAAGTAGGGAGGTGGGGCTGGGACTTGCCCCTGCTTTCATGTAGTAGAGTGATTGTGTGTGTTTGTGTGGTGGATGGTGTGTGTGTGTGTGTGTGTGTGTGTGTGTGTGTGTGTGTGTGTGTGTGTGTGTGTGTGTGTAGTAAAACCACGAAATTCAAAACTTCCAGTATTCGAGGTTTTGAATTTCATGGTTTTTAGTTTTCTTTGTTTTGTGGATTCCACTTCTTGGGCTTGAGATACTAAAATTCGAGATTTTAGTATTTCGAGCTTCTGAAGTGAATCCATATATATATGTATATATATATATATATATATATATATATATATATATATATATATATATATATATATGTATAATATATATATGTGTATATATATTAGAACCTTCCTGTTAACTCAATTTTATTCCGGTTGGTTTGTTCTGTCCTCTGAGTGCACCAACATTTAGATTAATATTTGTTGGTATAACACCATTGTTTATTATATCGCATTTCTACCTCTTTGGTAAGAATCATGCATTTGGACTACCAACCTTTCAGAATGTTACATTCTGTTTTCTAGTGGATTTACATGTTTCACATATATCAGTGTCTTTGCCTGCCTATTTGTATATTTACAACATGTTAGTTGGTTTCCTTGGGCTTACCCCTCCCCAGCTGTTTGGACTGAGCGAGTAATAAAACATATACTCGTAGGTTGATTTGCCTAACTAACTTATGCACAACATGTGTTCTATATTAGTCGTAATTATTATTCATTTGTCTTATGATGCTTTTGCACTCACTCACCATATTATAGAGATTATATAATACGCTTGCCTTTTGGGGCTAAGTATCTTTTAACTTTTGTGTTAGTGTGCTTTTAACTGGTACATCGTTTCTTTTTATACTAATAGAGCGTATGTTTGACCTTTTTGTGATACTACTGCTTTAAAATAAATTATATGCTGTTAGGAAGTGATGTAACCAGTGAAATTACTTGTTGCCTTTTATAAATGTGCTTTTATTTTTGTACCCATTCACTCTGAAGAAGCTACCACTTTTGAGTAGCGAAAACGCTGTCTTAACCTGCACTGAAATAAATTTGCGTTAAGGATTTTATACGTCTGGTGTGCTTCTGTTTGAACCCGTTTGCCCTGCTTCATCAGTTTGTTTCTGTTTGGTATATATATATATATATATGTATATATATATATATATATATATATATATATATATATGTATATATGTATATATATATATATATATATATATATATATATATATATATATATATATATATATATATATATATATATATATATATATATATATATATATATGTATATATATATATATATATATATATATATATATATATATATATGTATATATATATATATATGTATATATATGTATATACATATATATATATATATATATATATATATATATATATATATATATATATATATATATATATATATATATAAAACCATAACATCGAACATTCAAAACATTGAAAACCCAAAACACTGAAAATTCAGAACATTGAAAGTGTGCTTCATAACATTGAAAACAACATTGCACAAGTAAATAATATTGCCTCCACCTACAACAACACCTAACTAACAAACACACTTTCTTCTACGTTTCTGCAAGGAGGCAAGCCCCTCTGCTCCGCCATAAATTAAATATACCAACTTCAAGATCACACTACAGTGGAAAAAATTAATTTCCTAACCTCAGTTAGACCACATGATAGCACTGTGTGGCTGGGGGCCTGTGTAGGCCACATGATAGCACTGCATGGCTGGGTTCTGTGTAGGCCATGTGGTAGAACTATGGGGCTGTGCTTCATGGAGTCCATGTGTTAGCACTATGTGGCTGGGCTCCGTGTAGGCTACATGGTAGCACTGTGTCATTGGGGCTCCATGTAGTCCATGTGGTACCACTGTTTGACTGGAGCTCTGTGTAGGCCACATAATACCACTTTGTGGCTGGACTCCATGTAGGGGACTTGGTAGCAATGTGTAAATGGGGCTTCATATATACCACATAATAGCAGTGAGGTTGCAGATCTATGTAGGCCACATGATAGCACTGTGTGGCTGGGGCTCAGTGTAGGCTACGTGGTAACACTGTGAGGCTGGGGCTCTGTGCAGAACATGTGGTAGCACTGTGTAATGTAATGCGCCATTAAATATTATAAACACTGTTTTTTCTTTTTTAAAGAGGAGGTAATTGGTATCTGTCAGTATCTCTGCATCAGATCAATTTTTGTTGGATATCTGTCTTTTCCTTGATTCTCTGTTAATTCACCATTTCTGACAGTGGTTTAGGTATCAACCTTAGACATGGTATTCAGTTCCCTAAAGTTGCTATTATTCAGTCTGATACTTTGTCATGCTTTGGAAGTAGCATTGCTGGGATGCTTCAGTCACTCTGCAGTTGTTCCATCACTCATACTTTAAGCATTTTTGAACAACTTCTCTTTCCATTTGTCACAGTGCATCAAGTACTTCATAAGGTCTTATTCTGTCTATCACTCCAGGTGTTGTATCTGTGTTCTTAATTTAGTCCTGCCAGGCATTTCTGAAAACACTTCTTTCTTTAGATAACTTCTCCTACTTCCTGCCTTTCTACTTCCCCAGCTGTAATTCAGGTAAATACTCCCTAGTCTATACTGGATGATCAAATTGTAACCACTCTGCAGAATTCTTTATTGTCTTTCATGTTTTTTTAAAACATTAATGTGACAGATTTGCTCTTTCGTCCTTTTCTTGGCTGTCTAAATTTATGCTTCAGTACATTTATTCTTTCCTTCATCTTAAAAGGCACCTACCATTTGGCTAGGAAGTGTTTTCTTTGGATTGTACTGGCACTAGTAACCAATCTTCTGGGTTACATTCTCTAAGCACATAAGTGTTATTATTGCATTTCCTGAGATCTCTGCATGTGCCCTGTTACTATTGTCACTGTGGCAACCCACCACTGCCAACTAGTATGTGACGTGGATATCCCACCTGTGAGCCAGTAATCAAAGAGCCTCAATCCTCACCACTGGCCCCTGTGGGGGCATGTTCACTGGGAGGATAACAGGTACATAAACAGTATTTCCAGATGCAGCTCTCTGCATCAAGTGCAAATTCGCTTAAAAGCACACAGAGACCACAGTCAGTCCGGGGCTGGTTTCTCACTCTTTCTCCAGATCCCCAGTAAGACTCCTCACTGGCACAGCTATAGAGTTGAGATCTCAGCTGAGTGACCAAGCCAAAACCCCCAGCACCTTCTCTGTCCAAATGCTCCATGTCCCTGCCCAAGTAGCTGACACACATGCTCTGAGATTTGATTTTCACATAAACACACCTGGAAAAGGTTGGCACAGGTTTACTAGCTATGCCCCATTCTGCTCTGACTATAAGCTAGTAACCACTACCACCAGTCACTCCTGCAGCTACCTTAAAGCCCTTAACAAAGGGTGTCCAATTTTACTGTGTAATATTAATATTAATACAAATGGTAGTTTGACCAAGAGCAAGGCTGTTAGGAGTGGCCCACGTGTGTCACCAAATAAATACACAAGTACTTTCAAAACTAAACTAAATATCTCTACAAAGATCAGTGACAATAAAAGTTTTAAATATATTTGATAATAAATAATAAACAAATGAGAAAATACTAAGTATATATTCACAGTGACATCAGCGTTCAAAACACAGGGCATATTTAAAATAACATTGCAGGACTGGCTCAGATAAATCAAGAAAAATAATATCTAAACTAAGCTTCACTATATATTCCTGACTGTTTCTAAGAGAATTACTATACCTTAAAAACTTACTAATAGAGCAAGGCAGATGATGTGGTGAATGGTTCTTATTGTTGTTGTCAGGTCAAAGTCAGAATGTAGAATGCACTGTCTCACTAAGAGACTTCTCAAAATATCTAAAATATTACAGCTGGGATAGCTTGCAGAGTGACATCATTTCTTGTCATATGACTTCTATTTCCCAGGTAAAAACTCCATTGCTGAAGCTGGCAGGACTTAGCATCTACTTGTAAAAATACACATAAAAGGGCTTTTGCTCAGATCTTTTGCAGGTGCTGGAAGTCATAAAACAATTGCAGTCCTTCATGCTTTCAGAGTAGTAATTAGTTCACCCCAAAGATAGTGCAGAAATCCTCTCAGTACAGAATTTGCATGTCTGGCTGCATCAAAACCTGTGAGATAGCCTCTTTATGGCCTAGCCTATAAAGTAATTTAATTTCAGATATTTTTTCTAAAGTTTGCTGGCCTGAGGTTAACCCTCCAGTTTCCTCTGTTAAAATAGATACATTTAAATAGTTACTGTAGTGCATGTACATTTCTATTTACAGTAGGCACACTGTGGTTACATTTCAAACACATCTGTTTACAAATACCTTTTCAACACACAAGTCTGTACAAAGCAGTTTGATATACACATGACCTACAGTTCTAATACATTTGTAACACCAGTATCTTGTATAAATTAGTCTGATATTCACAAATGACATAATTATTTAGTCTGATATTCACAAATGACTTAGAATTATTTACAGAATTCCAGCTAGCTGTGCTGGCAGTACCTCCTTTTGTCACAGTCACCAACAGCATTAAACTGCTTAATCACACTTTTAAATAGTATTTTTTCTTCTTCGGGTGTCTCCTTTCTATTATGCAGCTCTCTCAAATTCAAGTTATATGACAGTGCAAATGGGGTAAACCCAGCTTAAACTTGTAGTGCCTCTCTGATTGCAAGCAGTAAGTCTGGTATGAATCCATTTATTTATTGATGTTATACTGATCTTTGATATTAAAACACTGTTGTAGTACTCTTTATCCACTCATTAGAATAAAATGTCTGCTATCTAGCAATAGCCATAGTATTAGCTTTGCATAATGGCACTGCTTATGGAAAATAGGCAGCATAATATATTATGGCTAGAATGTGCTGATACCCACTAGTCATTGACATCAGTGGACTTTTATATCCAGGGTAGAGTGTACTTTTCTGGCATTTGAACAAGAAACTCACACAGTTTCTGTCTTCTTGATTGTGCTTGACAAGTAATGTCAGGCTAGGCTCTGTTGCTTCAATTTCATTCATGCCCAAGTAACCTCCCAGCACCTATGTATGGTCCATAATCACTACTAGTGCTGTATGAAGCATTTGCATTAGAAATTGATGTAGAAGTTCTTCCCTTTCATTCCTTGCTGTATACAAGTATTCATCTTCTCACATAAAATGGGGTTAGAGGAGGAAATGGGCACATCCCATTTAATTTCTTGCCCTACTGCCTCATGTGCGTTCTCTCTTCTAACAAGAAATAGGCACAAAACTCACTATTTTCCATACTGGCTCACTTTTATTACTCATTTTGTACCAAGGATCTCCATGTTAATGCTTCATATAAGTCACCAGGCTGACTCGTGTCTTGTACTGATTTATTCTTCATGGTTTCTATTTACTCACATTCAATTCCTGTGCTGACATTTTTTCTCTTACAGGAAAATTCCATGTCTCCTTCATTAAGGCATGTTTATGATAGTAGGAAGTATCCCTTCCACTTTCTAGCTACAATCAAACACTAGTCCCTTTTCTAGTGCATCTGCCAACCCCTTCTGCATCTCTGGATCAGTGTCACTGCCTTTGTTCAGTCCCCATTCTTACACTCAGTAGGTGTAGGAATCTGATGCTATGTTTCTTAATATTACCTCTTCCTTATTAACTGTGTTTGTAGCTTTGCCTTCTTTTTCTAATATTATCATGGAGTACAGTCTTAGAATGCAAAAGCTTTATTAAAATTGATAGAACTTCTACATTTGTAAGAGAACACTCTTCTGTTACCATGAATACATATTACTCTCTTTTTGGTGTTACCAATCTTATACGTACATACCAGAAGAGCCCCTGACAAATTTTGTCATACTTCTAGAATCCAGCTGATCTTTAATGTCATCTAAAAACACACTTCGCTGGCTTACTTATAACATGTTGACAAAGTACTGAATTCATTATACTAGATGTTATTTGATCATACTTGATTGGAAAAACTCCATTTAAAGCATGCATTTAGTTTGACATTTCTCCTGGTAGCATTCTCTTTATTGTTAGTAACATAGAACTAAGTAATGTGATCTGTCTCCCCACATATGTCAAACAAATTACAATGGTGTCTGCTGTTTCCCTGTAGTGGCCACAATTCTTATTGCAGTTTTAGGCTTAGAAGCAGAAAATTCAGTTTTGAATATTATGTTATTAAATGCGTGTTACTAAACTAAATTTGCTAGTTTATGAGACTTCTGTGGATTATCATAACGTTTTCCTTCTATTATCCAATTAATCTCTTTTAAATTAATGCTGAAATTTTGGAATTTTTAATTTACTGTTGCTATCAAGCCTCTAGACAAAGATTTAACATATTCTTTACATCAAGCACGTGTACTCTTACTGGTTAATCAAAATGAAAATTCATGATAAAATTATATTTCTTGTAATTCAGGTCTAACCAAAATTGTTTTCTTAAATTTGTTATAATGCATGTAATAATTTCCTTTCTTGTCCATATACATTTTCAGTGCCCACTGTGTCAGTTGAAGTGGCAAGATTTTTGTCCAGTCTGTTAAGACCAAGTTCTCTGCAGTGGCATACACCGCACAACTCCATGAGGTTGCATTCCACATCATCAAAGGAGTAACTAGGCCACTTAGGGTTCAGGGTGATACCCTCATTTGGCACGGATCCACAAGTGTCTGAACAGCAAAGGAAAACACAACTTGAACAGCAATATTTTAAGCAATTTTTCTTCAAAAAATGAATACTAGTGGACTGCAAAACATTATTCTAGCAACTTCCTAAGCTTATAACAGCAAGTAATATTTTAAACTTTGTCCCTGATGTGATCCAACGTTGAGTTTCAGACTTAATAACCCTTCAGAAAATGCTTACTATTTCAAAACATGTTATTCAATCATCCAACTATGCTTATAACAATAATGATTTAAACCTTGTCCCTGATATGATTCCCCAATCTGAAACCACTAAATAATGACATATTTAAGTTTCAGACTCCCTAGCCTTCAGAAAAATGTATATTAGTACAAGACGCATCATTCCATCAACTTTAAGTTTATAACAAGCCATATTTTACACTTTGTCCCTGATGAGATCCCCCAGACTTGAAGTCACTAAATAATCACAGACATGAGTTTCAGACTTCATATCCTTAAGAATATGTATATTAGTGCAAAACACATCATCACAATTTTCCAGTTTAATAACAGTAATATTTTAAAGTTTTTCCCTGATCTGATCCTCCCCATTAACAATAACAGACATTTGAATTTTATATACCTTAACCCTCAAACAATACAGAGTAGACCAAAACATGCCCACCCAGTGCAGTGTCCACTCTTTGCTTTTACTAACTTATCAGTACCAGGTGTGTGTGTCTGTGTGCTATACAAGATGACCAGTGATGGGCTAGATAGTGGGTTGCTTATTTTTTAGACACTGTACAATCTCCGGGTGGCCACGGTGGTGCAGTGGTTAGCATTGCCGCCTCACAGCAAGAGGATCTCCGGTTCGATCCTCGGCTGGGGTGCCTTCTGTGCGGAGTCTGCATGTCCTCCCTGTGGTCGCGTGGGTTTCCTCCGGGTGTTCCGGTTTCCTCCCACATCCCAAAGACATGCTGCAGGTGGATTGGACACTCTAAATTGGCCCTAGGTGTGCGTGTGAGTGTGCCTTCTGTGGAAGGTTGGGCGCCGGGCTGGCAACTCGACACCGTAAAACTCCACTGCCATTCAATGTGCGGACAAGGTGATCCGCTGTGGCGACCCCTAACCGGGAAAAAGCCGAAAGAAGAAGAAGACACTGTACAATCTCCAGACCCCGTTGACAGACCAGTAACAAAAAATGTAACTGTCAGATTCTGAAATAAGTTAAAAGTACTAAATTATTTAAAATAAATAAGAAAAGATTAGCTCCCTAATAATTTCAAAAGAGGCAACAGAACAGACAGATAAATGCATATTACTGCTTTCTTGCTCTGGGCACCAGTCATCGGGAACTGTGTTTTCTACACCACTTCCTCCACCCAGCTACCCAATAAATAGGGATGATCAGACACCCATGTAATGTGGTGTCTAAAAGAGAACAGAAGCTGGCAGGAGATACAGTATTGCTGTTACAGTAAATTAAATATAATGAACAAACAGCAATTTTTTTTTAGCATTTACTATATCTGATTTAAGCCCTCTCCAAGCTAGCAACCAAGGTGTCTTCCCCTTCACCGCACTCTTTTTTTACAACACTGCTGATCAACAACCCTGGTTAGTTTCATCATTAGAGTGTCAGTATTGGTTAGTTTCTTCACAGGAGGGTCAGTAATGGAGTTGGCAGTTGTAAAGGAGGGTCAGTATTGGAGATGACAGGTGCATTGGCCAGCACAGCTAGCTTATGTTGTAGTTGCACTAGATTTTGGAAACTCCCTGCCTGTGATTCCCCAGTGGCTTTAGTTGGTCCTCTATGCCTGACAACACTGGGAAAACATACCCAAGAAGAGAATTACAGCACTGTTAAGAATTAGTAACCTAAATATGGTTTGCATTTGACAGCAGAGGCACTGGCCAGATAGGTTCATAGGTTCATAGATTAGTACTAAGCTAACTGCCCTTGCGAGCCATTTTAAGCCTAGCCATTTGCCTGACTACACAGCACTCGTATAAGATCAAAGGACATACTGGAGGCAGAACTTATATAAAGCGCATGTTTATTATTAAGAGAGTCATAGGAAAATCAAAATAACAGCACTCTAGGTTTGAAAAAAAAAAACAAGCAGGACCTATAGTTTATTTGCATAAAAAAAGGAATAGTACATCAAAGCATCTCCAGGAATAGATTGTGTGTATAAGTCCCCGACTATAAAATTTAACTGGGGGCCCAGTCTCTAGTTCATATCCCAGATAATTCCTCCAAGTAAAAGCAATAAATAGTAGTATCCAGATGTGATCTTCAGCTGGGGTCTCATACTCTATGCCTTTTAGGTCTTCCAGAGAAGGTCCAGCTTGCCCTGTCTGCACATATTTTAAATACACATTACCCACATACTAGAACCAACACATTACAATGTATATCTATATATATATATATATATATATATATATATATAAAGATATATATAATATATCTATATCTGTACATCTATATATATATATATATATATATATATATATATATAAAAATGTATATGCACACAGACACTCACACACACATACATACATACATATATTTTATATATACACATATCTATATATATATATATATATATATATATATATATGGGTCTACTACTAATGACCATTCCCGACAGAAAACTCACCGACGCCAGATGACCGACAGGTAAGTGTACCGACAGGGTGATTTGCCGACAGCGGAAAGACCGACAAGGGAATGTGCGATCGTGACGCGGTAAGTGTGCGATGGTGACGGAGTTAGGAGCGGTCAGGTAAGTGCTCGAGATTGTGGGATGTCGGGTTAGGCTGTGGGAAAGGTGAGTGTGTGTTCGTGTCGGAGGTATGGTTCGGGTAAGGTAAGTGTGTGCTAGTGAGGGACTGTAGTTTAGGGACGGGTTAAGTGAGTTAGGGTTAGGGTGCAGGTAGGTGATGTGTGCGTTAGTGTCGAGCTTGGGCTAGGGGTGGGTTAAGTGAGTTAGGGTTAGGGTGCAGGTAGGTGATGTGTGCGTTAGTGTCGGGCTTGGGCTAGGGTGGGTTAAGTGAGTTAGGGTTAGGTGCAGGTAGGTGATGTGTGCGTTAGTGTCGGAGCTTGGGCTAGGGGTGGGTTAAGTGAGTTAGGGTTATGGTGCAGGTAGGTGAAGTGTGCGATAGTGTCAGACCTTAGGGTTAGGGTTTGGGTCAGGGCTAGTGTGTATGCTATGTAGTGTCGCGTGTTGTTTACGTTCCGTGTCGGTGTAATGATGTTCGGTGTTTTCGTTGTCGGGTTTGTGTCGGGTTTGTGTGTTGTCAGTCATCTGGCCGGTGAGTTTTCTGTCGGGCAATCGCCGTGTCGGCCCTTACTAGTACACCCATACATATACATATACATATATCTATACATATATATATATACACACACACACACATATATAGATATATATATATATATATATATATATATATATATATATATATATATATATATATATCTATAAAATAAATGTATATGTACAAGTAACTCCAAGAGAGTAAAAGTCCCGTGGAGGCTGTAATAAACAATAAGAAAACGCCAATGACAAAAAATAGCATCAACGGGACAGCCACGGCTATAAATGTAAAGTCAAAAAGCAATTGACTATGAGAAAAAACACTTAGGGGCTAGAGTACATCCGAAAAAACAAGAAAATCAAGGAACTCCAAATTGACAAAACGTACGATTTAATCCACAGAAGTAAGCGCTTTCACCACAAGGGCTTCATCAGACTTACAAAATACATTCAAACTGACATTTAAATACCAGATAAAAAATCAAGGTGCATGACATCACTTCCTTAATCTGTTGAAAGTGACAAATAAAATGCACAACATCACTTCCTTAAATACTAAATTAACTGATCAAACAAATAAAATACATTGTAAAAATACATAAATAAAAATGTATGTTCCCAGAATCAACCTACTAAAAAACTTATAATATATAATAAAGGTGCATACATATATGCATCTGCAGTACTGCATTCGCACTAAGCGATCTATAATTTCATTAGTAAACAACGCTTACAAATCCTAATTAATTAAAAATACAAATAAATCACATAAATAGTGTGTATAAATACAAATTAATAATACAATGATGTAAACCTATCTAAAATTATTGATCTGTAGTGCTTATAAACATGTTAAAAATGCAAAGGACTGGGCGACATAAACAAACCTAAACCAAGAATTCATATAGGCCAAGTACATAATAACAGCGTTCATCTGATCATATATACGGGAAGACACAAGCTCATTGAAAAATGCCATCAGTCAAAAACAGATGATAAAGACTATAACCCATACACATACAAAAATAGAGAGGTTAAAAAGGCATTGTGTACCTACGCACAGAATGATCTTTATGTACCCTACGTCTTCTATTAGATAGGACAGGATTTAGTGGAACCTTTTCATTCAAGCCAGGATGCCTATCTGCCCTAACTTTGATAATTCAATCGACCTCACAGCGTTCGGTGTAATTAATAACGTCACCCCCACGAATGCTGGGATGTATAACCTGTAAAACCGAAAATTTGAACTGATGTGAGGAATCTGTGGCTTTAATATGTTTAGCCAACGAATAATGAACATTGCCTAGCATGATGTTATACATATGCTCTCTAATTCTCTCTCTAAACCGTCTATTGGTTTTCCCTATATAAAATGCGGTGCGTTTTATGCACCTAGCAAGATAAATCACATTACATGTCTGACAATTTGCTGATGCAGTGAGGGGATATGCTACATTAGTAACAGGATGAACAAAGGTATAAATGTCATCTATGAAAGAACATTGATTACACTTTAAACAAGTTTGTGTGCCTAAATTGCCATTCTGTCTTATCATGCCAGTGGCTACATTACGATGACATAGTAGCTGTCGGAGATTTCTCTTATTCTTGAATATAAACCTGGGTTCAATTCCCACATATTTCTTAACATTCTTGTCAAGCATTAAAACACCCCAGTGTTTCCTAAAGATATTCATGATGGAATATACGTCTGACGTATAGTGAACTGAGATCTTCACTGATGATGGATCATAACCATCAAAAACGGGGTTACCAACAGATGACTCAGGTTGTTCAGAAAAATATGGACATGCAGAAGAAGTCCTAAGTGGACTCGCCTCATGCATAGCCTCTTGAATCTCTATGGATCCATACCCCCTCATCAACAATCTATTCTTCAAATTATCCAATTCGTGTTGATAACCAATAGTCAATGGATTAAGTCTAGAAGCTCGTATTGCCTGACTTTTAACTACACTCCTAAATACATGCCTCGGGTGCATACTGGTCCTATGCAGTAGAGAGTTACGAGAGCATGCCTTCCTATGTATGCCTGTGTTCACAAGGCCATTATGAAACCTCACTATATTAACATCTAAAAAAGAAATATTAGTTCTCGAGTAGTTCATAGTGAACTTCAAGAAACTAGATGACGTATTAATTTCTTCATAGAACTCAAGTAAACTACGTTTGTCATTGGTCCAGATCAAAAACAAATCATCTACAAATCTGCAATAATATCCTACAAAGCCTTTAAATCCATTCATATTGAATAGCACTTGCTCTTCCCAACGTGCCATGACAATGTTAGGGTAACTATTCGCACAGGGCGTGCCCATAGCTACGCCGTCTCTTTGTAAATAGACATTGTCATGGAATATGAAAACATTGTTTTCAAGAACTGTTTCTAAAAATAAACACAACATGTCAATCTGTTTCAAAGGTAGAGTGCTATAGGAACTTAAAAAGCTCAACACTGACGTGATACCTACGTCATTAGGTATCACAGTAAATAAGCTAGTAACATCAAGTGTTACAAAATAAAAAGGTGCATCCTGAGGTAAAGGTGTTAAATAATCATAAAACTTGATCAAAAACTTTGCTATCTCTGAGAATCTGTGGTCTTGCATCAACTAAAGGTCTCAGGGGAAATGTTTGTAGTTTGGAATAATACTGAACACCTACCTCGACCCATGTTAAAACCCGTTCCTAGATTGTTTTTTTGACATCGATATTACCGTTTTCGAACTGCCGTGTTCAACAATAGTACAGTTGACGGAGTACGGTTCAAAATTTTGATAGTAAACCATATACATATATATATATATATATATATATATATATATATATATATATATATATATATATATATATATATATGTATGTACATAGATATAGATAAAACATTTATTTATTTTTATTTATGTATACTTGGTTGACTAGGTTACTCCCATTAGGCTAGTAGCTTCTTTTGAGAGGAGACCTGAGGTGGTATTTATATTGGAGGGAATATTTTATTTTTTTACACCCACCTCAACTAGCTCCAACTCAAGCAGATAGGGCCTCGGTTTAATGTCTCATCCGAGTAGCTATAGAGCCTTAATGCAGTTAGATCACTTAGAATTTTATAGTCACAGTTCCTGTCTGCTGGAACAAGGCATTCAGGTGGTAGTTTGCATTGCGGAACTGATAACTTATATTACTCTTTCAAGTTTTGCAGTGTGTCAGTTAACAAAATCAGCATGTACACTATTATTCAGCCCTACCACTTAAAAGCAGAATTCCTTTTTCAAAAGGTACTGAAAACTGATAGCGAAGTACACAAATCTTTGAAGTGTTGATCATATTTATTAGAAGCAGTTATATGAAAAAAAGCATTTTCTCTGCTGTGGCACACCCCTTAGACCCCTTAGCACTTGCACTGTTATCCTCTTCTGAGAGCACTGCACAATGAAGAAAGTGTAATCAGTAATAGCAAGGGAAAAGCTATCTTGCTGCTCCTTCACAAGTTGCAACATCAGTAGTAGTTAAAAAAGACGCACCTTGAGCAATAACAAATCCTTGATGACCAGCAAACAATCAACTCCCGCCTTGAACAGTTATGACTGATCAGCTGTGACACATTAGACTATGATAAAAACAGTTTCATACTGAGCAAATAAATGTAAGACAGTAAATAAATAATTCTAAAAAGGGTACACAAATCTGCTATTGTTGCTGGATCTGTTCAGCTGATGCCAACATTCCTAATATGTTGTGGCAACATCACTGCAGTGTCCCCTTAGAAATTATTTAAACATATCACTGTTCCATGCCTCCTTCATTCACAGTAACTCCCCTCTGAAGCATGGTGATTCCCATCCCACTGCCCCATCAGCATCCCCTTCCCATTGGGTAACATTCAGCAGATAGCCAACTCATCTCATATTGCCATCCATCTGAGCACAGACTTTACATTCAAAAATGTCAGCAGTACAATTTATAAGTGATTAATAACAGTCTTGCACCTCACCAGTCACATGTTTCATGTTATAGGCATTTGAATCTTTCCAAACGGTTTTTAATGATGTTACGAAGATCTTCAACACTGTGCAGCACCCTTACCTTCTTCAAAAACTAAACTCATAGAAGAATCACCTTTCCATTGCTGGAAAAGCATGAACATTCACATTCTGGAAAAACAGCACATTCTCACTCACTCAAAAGAGGTAAAAACAGATATTTCTCAGGACTTCCCTTTTGGTTTACTGTTTTCCAGTGTTTTCAGAGATGCCTACATTGTTATCCTTCATAACTCGTGCACTTTTCTACATTTGTGATTTTGTAATACGTTCCTCTGATGTTTCATCAGAAAATGCCAGCTCAGTTCTAGTGGCTACCTTTAAAGAAACAGTTGATTCATTTTTGTGGTTTATTATTGCAGTATCATCTTTAAGACCTATATTGCCAGGGTAGTTAATAACTGTATGAATACATTAAAAGCCTGACATTAAACAGGGCCTGTACTAACCAACAAAGCTAGAAGCACCACTAGTAAAGGAGAACATCTCCCTGCCATGGATCATGGCATTCTGGTTGTCATGCACACTCATCTATCACCAGTCATTATACCTTGCTTTCACTTTACTATACTCTGGTGCACTTCACCATGATGTTCTCTTTCCATCTTATTAAACAAAATACTGTTTGTTACCTTGAACCCATACTATGGAATACTATGGCCTTGACTATGAAGACATCACCTGCTTTCACTAACTGTAACTTCTTTGTTATGACTCACCACCAGGCAAATGATGTAAGTAGCTGAACATTGTGAGTATCCTTTGCATTTCATATCTTTAGCAATATGTATCTCAAGTCACCATAACAGTAAATCAAAATGAAAAGCATCCATTGCTGTTAAATCTGTAGATGTAAATTCAGGGTGGTGTACCTGGCTTGTATATTGTTTTTGAATGTATCACCCCGTCTCTTGCATATACTTTTTTCATAGTCTGGTAATCCTTTTCTGTTTTAAATAACAAGGTCATAACTGAAATGGGTCATTGGAATAGTCTCTCAAAACATAAATAAAAAAAGAATAAACCTTGCCTTGCAATGAACTGCATTATATGGAGTATCGTTTGCTCAGAACTATTGACATGTTTGAGTCATAAGCTGTTTGATTAAATTTACTGCAGTAGAGCTTGGCTTTATGCACAGCACATCTTGTGCATGAATCCCAGCCACAGACTCTAACTTTGATCTCACACTATCTAAAGTCCTGGGGAAATCCATTTGGGTAATATTGTTAATCCTGTTGGGTCTTTCATGCAGCTATTCACTAACAATTACTTCCCTTTATAAATCTTCAGTGATATCTATCACAGAATATAAAATAGCCATCTGTCCTTTGTAATTAAGCATTGTGCCCAGTTAGAGAAAGTTCAAAGGCATTTTAGAACATCAGTACCTGAAGAAAAGAAATTCATTATAACAAGTGAGCAAATATCTTTTTCTGTTCTTAGTTTTATATGGCTTGCTCATTGTATTATCTGGCCTAGTTTCTTCTGATTGTCTGTGCTCATACTAAGATTCTCATTTGTTTTATATCTATATATATATATATATATATATATATATATATATATATATATATATATTGTAATTTCCTTTTAAAACTTCCTATTACTATCAACAAAACAATATATGTCAGTGTCTTACAAGACAGTGTACATAAGAAAAAGCAGTGGTTTGTGTATTTGCAACATAAATTGAAATTTTATATGAGACATGACTAGTATAAAATGATTTAATGGCTTTAATGTTTCTTTGTGATACAATGACACAATTGTGATCTTCCTATAAAATTATGAATGTATGGACCCTTACTGATCGTTATATGACTTAACTTCAATGCAAATGAATAAACATTTGAATGATTTGTGTCTTAGGTTTAAGTAAACAACAGAATCAACTGACAGATGTATATAAAATATTTTCAGTACATCACAAGAAAGTAACATTTTTCTAATTACAGGACGATCCTCAACATACAGATAAACAAAAACAGGGTGCAGAGATAAGTAAACAGACAGCCTCTACTACTATTTACAGCACTGTGTAACCCTCATATAAGCTGATTACAGAATAACCCAAATGCGGTGCTCCTTCTGAGCTGAGAGAAAGGCACAGACATGATCCAGCACTATGAGCATGAAACAAGACTTTCCAAGACTGAATTAGGGTTTTAATTCACTGCAGATCTTCATTTCCTCAAAGATTCAGGGTTTGTCTGCTGTTGTCCCATTCCACTGCATTTTGGCTGAACGGATTTATCCCCGTCTCGGTTAGATATGAATTATTTTGTTTGAATGGATTTCTCCCCTGTCTCAGTTATATATGAATTATTTTGGCTGAACGTATTTCTCCCCTGTCTCAGTTATATATGAATTATTTTGGCTGAATGGATTTCTCCCCTGTCTCGGTTAGATATGAATTTTTTTGGCTGAATGGATTTCTCCCCTGTCTCGGTTATGTATGAATGTCAGTTCAATCACCACTTAGCTGATGTAGCCTGACTGAGCACAATCAGCCATGTCTTACATTAGTCCATTATTTGTCTTGTAACCAAGCCCCATCCCCAGGGTACTCCCACAAAGAAAATAGCAATATGTTTCATCAAGGTTGCCATCCCCAAAGTTTCAACTGGATAAAACATGACAGTCAAAGTTTTACCTTAATGAAACAACAAACAGAGAGTTCCTTGCATAGTAGAAGCCTCCCCTATACCCTCTTACTTCTGTATTTTATCTCTGTGATCCTGTAAACAAAAAGTGAAAAGCCACACACATTAATCACATTTGCTGTGCAAACAGAAAGTGCACCATCAGTGATTTCCAGTGAACTGCAGGGATTGGTATAATTAACAGTGATGAGATGGAATCAATATGTTGCATCCTTGCCCAATTTATGAATCAGCTGAGATTAGTGAAAACATGGCAGCATATCCTGATGTGCCTCTTCTTTAGGCGGGTTCTACCTCTCCAGACAAAAAAGTGCTTTAGAGCTTTTTAGACATTGGTGCATCAAAAATGGGGGGGGGTGGACCAGCTAAAGGGGGGGTTATAATACTGCAGCTTTCTGGTTGTAATGTCAAATTGGTTTGTTTGCATGTATTAGCATGATGTATGTACATGCATGAATACAATGAATGTGTGATGATACAATTTCAGTAGTGATGAATGCCTCATTCCTTCTTGCCAGCAAATATTGCCCATCATCTGCCAACTTCCTGCTCAAAGTGAGATGGAAACAGATCCACAGATATTTATATTTAGATTTCACTTACTACAGCACAAAGGTACCTCTACAAATAAGTACATGTTATGGATTTGATTACCACATGATTGCAAATTAAAACACAGCAAGTAAGGGACTTTGATACATGTTCATCTAAAGCTCATCCCTGGTATAAGTCTAAAACAGAAGCCTGCGTTCATACAAAGGGATGAAGAGTCCGAGATTACAAATCATCCAGGTGCCAGGGCAGAAGTTTATTTTATATTATCTACATTTGAATAGATGCTAGAAATATTAAATTTTAACCAGGATTGTTTACAGAGCATTGAGTAAGAACTAAAAAAACTGTGTGCAGTTATCCATCATTTAAAATGCAAGACTGTGGGTTAGAACATGTCTCACAGATTTTTTTTTTTTTGAAAATGGAAGATCAAAACAGGAGCATATTTATTTTTGTTCAAAGTAGTAAATGTGTCATTAAATACATACAGCAACCAATAAAATGTTTTGGATAACAATAAATAGGGCATGTAAAAATGAAGTGTTCCTTACAGGATTCTTTAACACAAGGGATTAAAGTTCTGAGCTCTTAGAGCTTTTTTATCTCACTTGGGGTAGAGGGTGCAATTCCTTCCATCCCCATTTGCCCATTGTGTGACTCAGAGCAACTCATTTAGCCAGAAACTGTTCCTGGATCACCCCTGAAAAGAGGGAACTGTTTCCAGTGGCTTACCAAGTTAAAAATGCATAAAAATTCAACCTCGAGTCTGTGCAGATTGTGGACAGGAAGTCACAATAAAGAAAATTGTGTTAAACTGTGTACTTAATGTGTGGCAGCTGAACACATATGCAGACTGTAAAATAACAGTGATATAGTGAATAATGACTACTGCTAGCTATGAATAAGATGAAACAAGAGATTCAGTGGAAGGAGTTGAAATTTTTAAAAATTATGTAATAATCAGATTTTCTGGGTGAGGAAAGTGAAAGTTGAGTAGATAATGACATGGCTTCTGATTAAAGCCTTAAATGGAGAAAGAAATACATAAGCAGAAAGAAAGTTGAAGTATTCAAATTAAAATTAAATAGAATGAAGAATTTGGGGAAGGTGTGAGACATAGTAGAATGGTTAAAGATGTAAAATGATAATAATGTTGTTAGATAAGCGTACGTTTACTATGGAAGAAATCTACAGACAGAAGCATATCTGTAGTCTTTTGAGATTTGAACATAGTTGAAAAGAATGTTCAGGAGGTGAAAATTTCAAACAAGAAAGCCTTAAAAGGGATCAGTTTGTAAATTAATGCACCTGAATTGGGTAGAGCCATTTTGTATATTAAAACAGAAACATGGTGAGTAATGGCATGCTATGGTGTCTTGTGGTGTCTTCCCTAGGAATTACATTTTGGAAATGTTTGTAATCATATGCAAGTAGCAATTTTAAGTGATGTTAAGAAGGCATATAATGGTCTTCATTTGCAATGAAAAAGAAGTTAGGTATTTATGGTCAGGGAAGTATTTTACAGAAATCATTCATGAGATTTAACAAGATACATAGATAAAACTTATGATTAACTGGTATAGAAAACAGTGCATATGGTTTCACAAGAAAGTTAGGAAGGGATCCAGTGGGATCCATACCTTCTGGACCTTATTAATTTGGAAATTTAAGTAAATACAAAAGTTGTAAATATTTGTGTGCAGGATGAATTTTCCCTTATACTTTTCAAACGAGGGTGATTTTATGTTTTATATGCAAACATTTAACAAGATTCACAGGGTAATGGCTGTTTTTAGACTGAGTTGTAAAATTATAGTTTAGGTACAGATGAAGAGAAGTGTACTGGCTTTCATTACAATAACATTAATTGGAGAATTAACTCTTTAGCAGTTTTTTTTGAATAATTGTGTACTACATTTTAATTTTTTATAGGAAATCATCTTGTTTTGGCAATTAATCATGTACCAGCAGTGGTTTAAAGCTTCAGAACTTTTCTTTTTATCATCTTGGAGTTAACACATGTACAGGGGCAGCTCGTGCTATAGGACTGCAGGATTGCAGCCCCCCACCTGTAAAATGAATAAAATAAATTCCCCCAAGTAAAAAATTAAATTAAAAATCTTTCACGAGGAGTCCCGGACTCCGCACATGCGTGCTTAGTTCTGACTGCTGTGTTAGGCAGACCAGAACTCTCATTCCTGAACTCCAGACTGCCCTGTTAGGCAGTCCGGATAGGGAAGGCAGGAAACTTCACCCTTCCAGCCCAGAGGTCTGTGCGGTGACAACAACACAGACCAGAAGGTCACTGGATGGCATCGCCTGCCCACAGTCTACTCAAGTCTTGCGGGGACCCACCAGCAGGATGCTCCAGTCTACTCACATCTCGCGGGAAACCCAACAGCATGCGTGTGCCATTATGGAGGACAGAGACAGGTGATCGCTATGGTGGACTTAGCCATTATGGAGAGCAGAGACAGATGGAGGACTTAGCTGGGCTGCTGCAGAGGACAAAGTGTGTGTGTGTCTGTGTGTGTGTGTGTGTGTGTGTGTGTGTGTGTGTGTGTGTGTGTGTGTGTGCGTGTGTGCGTGTGTGTGTGTGTGTGTGTGTGTGCGTGTGTGTGCGTGTGTGCGTGTGTGTACGTGTGTGTGTGTGTGTGTGTGTGTGTGTGTGTGTGTGTGTGTGTGTGTGTGTGTGAAATGCCCCAGTTGCTACATGGTGGTGGGTACAGAATAAGGCTTTAACCCTGTATCTTGAGCCCAAGTGGCAAGAGCCTGAATTCCCTACCCACCACGATTTGTCAAAAATTTGCAGATTTTTGCCTCATATTTGTTCTGTTCCTCATAAAATGTATGGTTTCTGTATTTTGTTTTCTTGACACAGTCACTGGTGCCATGGTTCACTGGTAGCATTGTTGCCTGACAGCTGCAAGTTCTTTGGTTTGATTCTTGGCTGGGGAGTCATCTGTGTGGAGTCTGCATGTCCTCCCTGTGTTTGTGTGGGTTTTCTCTGGTGTCCTCCCATCTTATAAAGACATGTGTCTGAAGTGTTTCTCCCTGGGCCTCTGCTGAAAATTGGCTTTTGTTCCAAGCCAGACTTTCCTGGTTAACAAATGTTAAATAAAAATGCCAAGGATATGAATTTTAGACTTCATATTCTTCAGAAAGTACATGGTAACACAAATCCTTTTATTCTAGCAATTTTCGAAGTTTATAAGATGGATATTTGAAATTTGTCCCTATTTTTTGGACTGTTTTCCCCCATTATTGGCTTTGTCCAGGTTTTTGAGCTAAGGTTGAGAGCTATGGTGACAACTGAATTCACTGAATATGTTTGGGGGCTGTATTCCCCCATTACTGGCTTTGTCTTGTCTATGTGTTTTTTGTTAACAGGTTGAGAGCTATGGTGAGAACTGAATTCGCTGAATATGTTTGGGGGCTGTATTCCCCCGTTATTGGTTTTGTTCAGGTGTTTTGTGCTAAGAGGTTGACAGCTATGGTGAGAAATCAATTCACTAAATGGTAGCCATTTAAGTTTCAGTCTTCCTCTCTTTCATAAAACAGATGATTTGGTGTAGTGGTATGTTGCTCTGACTGTTTTGCACAGGGTCCTGGGTTCAATACTTGGCAATGAAATGTATGGTGGTAGCACCGCATTTTATTCTAGCAACTTTTCAACATTATAAAAGCCATGTTTAAAATGTATCCCTGGTTTTTGGGCTTCTGCCCCCCCCCCAAATAAATTTTGGCTTTTTCCAGATTTCTTGTGCTGCAAAGTTCAGAGATACAGCTGAGTGCCAAGTAGATTTTACAAGAAGCTGAGAGCTGCAGGGGAACAAAAGCTTAGTGGTGCTTATGCTGAGTCTGCTTGCATTGTTAATAGAACAACAGGTAGTGTACTTGGTTTTAATGCAGAAGGCTCTGGGTTTACTCCCACAGTAGATAGATGCATTGCTGATACTGTACTGTGTTGTAAAGGGGGTGGATGCTGCAGTCCTTTTTGGCAAAGATACCTACTAACTATGAACCTGTTATCAGTTTGCCATCCATTCCCTATTGCAATATTACTAGCTTATCATTTTTTAATGCAACATAGGCAATTTATTCCTCAAGGGCAACAGACACTCTTTTTGTAGATGAAACAATGAAATATAAAGTTGTTTGCTAGCAGCAACCTCTTCATTAGTTAGATTTCTTTAATGTGGAATTATTTAGATGACTTTTACTTCTTCAGAGATTGTGCATATTTACTGATAATGGTGGACTGTAGAAGTTTTAGTAGACTTTTATGATGGAAATGTTCTGAACTGGGCAGTTTTGTCATTATTGGTGCATGTATTTTGTTTCATTGTTTACTAGAAAAATGTTCTGAATTGGGCAGTTTTGTCATTATTGGTGCATGCATTTTGTTTCATTGTTTACTGGAAAAATGTTCAAAACAAATTTAAAACGCCCTCTAACAAAGGTACTGTATTGTACAATGAATATAATTTAGTACAATCAGGAATGTGTATCAAAGAGCACATGTATGTCTCATGTGTAAGGGGCCTATGATTTGAAAACTGCCCAAAGTTAATCTTTATCTGCCACTGGCAAAATGTATTTTCTTTGAATGTGGGTTTCAATGCTGTTTCAATGAATGTGAGTTTCAAGGCCAAAGAAGTTTTAATGCTAAGTCTGTTTTCATTGTGAGATTGCATTGCTTTGTTTAGCAGATGTCTTAGTGTTTGTGCTGTAAAATGCAAAATAAAACTTTCAAATGAAGTCCAAATCATCATAGAAGTAAAGCAGTATGCACATTAGTGTTTATGATAAATGGGGTGAAATAGCCAAGTAATGGTTCATTGGAATGGCTGCAGGGGGGAGGCTCCATTCAACTATAATTTTGTGAGGGGGAAGGGCGGCAAACTCAAAGACAGCCCCGGCTGAACTATACCTCTCAACTGTCCAATTTTTTACAGTATGAATAGATTTTTGCTTCTTATTTTTGGTTTGTTCCTCATAAAATTTGTGGTTTTCTGGCAAATCATTTAGGAATTAAGTCACTAAATAATGACAGACACTGAGTTTCAGACTTCATAATCTTCAGAAAAATACATGCTAAAATAAAACCTGTTATTCTATCAACTGTCTCAGTTTATACAAGATCAATTTTTAGTACTGTTTATATGTTCCCCCAATATATTTGGCCTTGTTCAGATTTATTGCATTAACAGGTTGAGAGGTACATGCAAATAAATTGCTTTATAGAATTAGGCATAGCCAAACCTCTCAGCTGTCCCCGATTTTGGCTCAAAATGTTGCTCTTCCCCTAATAATCCCTCCGCAAAATAGCAATTTTGGAAAAAACATGGCAGGTTTACAATTAAGAAATAACTGTAATAATCAGAGTTATAGATTATTTTTATTTCAGAAATGCATGTAGATTATTTTATTTTGTCAGCTGCTCAAGTTAGCAGTACTAATAAAAACGTGTCCCTTCTTTGACAGGTTCCCAGCTGTATTGTGTAGTTATTTTATATTTTTGCATTACATTTTTGGTCCATTTTTCATAAAATTGTGTTTTTTTGGCAAATTAGTGGCAAATCATTAAAGACTGAAATTAGAAAATAATGACAGACATTTGAGTTTCAGGTTTCATACCCTTCAGAGAATTCATACTAATGCAAGGCCTACTATTCTATTATTTTTCTAAGTTTATAAGAGCAATATTTAAAAATTTTCCTTATTTTTGGGCCTTTATCCCACTTCTATGTATGACTTTGTCCAGATTTCTTGCTCTGAGGTTGAGAGGTATGACAAATGTGTCAGGACCATCACAATCACCCAGAGACATTTCAAATTGTGACATACTTGTTGCACCCCACTCCCCCATGTAGTGACCCTGGATGTGTCCAAGCAAGGCAAGGAGTAGTTATGCAGTGTAAATGTGCAGAGTGTCCCCCATCCAAGGTAGACACACGTACTACAGTGGCTTTTCATTTGTCCTTGATTTTGCAGAATGGTCTGGTTTCTGTCATATTTTGTACTGTTGATTTATGCTTATTATTACTCAGAAAGTGCCTGTTGCTCTGTGTTTAAGTAGCAATGCTTTAATGACCATCAGGTAAGCTTGTCTGAGATCGTAAGATGCAAGTAAGCTTTAATAAGCATACTGTTAAAGAATTGCCAACATTGAAAGCCTTTCTGTTGTTGCCATGCAGAGAATACTTACATAACTAGATAATGTATAAGCCTTGGGTATTGAAATGCATATGACAGTATTTGTAATAAAGGACAGGATTACATTATTTTAAGAAGCTCATTACACTTGTTGGAGAATTCCAGTCATCTTTGCAGGATTTACCCATAAACTAAACAGAATGCCAATCTATTGTGTGTGGTCCATAACCTGTGCAGTAATCCTTTAAGCAATGTATCTTGAGCTTGTTTCTTGTTTGCTTTTCATATTTTACTTTGATCGTGTTTTCCCCATGAAACAAGTAGATAGTTGTCAGGCAGCAGGTCTTTTTTGGATAAGAAACATTTTTACAAGTGGGGGTATCACAGAGATTGCTACTTTCAGCATGTTACTTGGTACTTTAATAAAGCTGAATATAAATTATAATTAGAACTGCAGTGCAAGGAGACGTGGCTTGAGTTGAGTGCTGCTTGTTTATCTTAGCTTTGATTTTGACTGGCATTCCAGTAATGTATTTAAAAATTAATTTATTTGTTCATGCCTCACAACCTTTTTGTTTCCATCTAGATATTAAATAAGTTGTCATACAGCCAATGCATTGAAATATTTTTTTTCTTCTACACTTCATTTTGTCTTGATGAGACTCACATAATGATGGTTTGGCACCCAGGGCAGCGTATTTAATTAAAGTTACAGTTTTTGTGGTTCTGACCATAGCCCCTCCCCTTTCTAGTTGGCCACACCCTTCCCATTGACCACACCCATTCAGCTGTCTCTTGCAGCCCCCCTTTTGATATGAAGCACCAGCCACCACTGCACATATAAGAGAGTTTGTGTGGGGATATTAACCCCCCCACCCATCTTTTGGTATTGGGGTAAACTAGTTGTAGTTTTGAGAACAAATGAACAATGCACCAAGGTAGCACACAATAGCGTCTTTAATAAAACAAACAAAAGAAAACAGTGGTAAGCGCTTTCGCAACACTCAGTTGCTTCTTCAGACAAAATGTTAAAACAGCTCATTTCTTAAATACTCTTGAAACCAATTAGCATAATTAGTGATGTCATACCTGAAGGAGCATTTAAAGGCACAGACAAAAACTAAACATAAATCAGATAAAATACATAAGCTTCTACTAAGCATGAAAAATCTTTTTAAAAAATCAATTATGTAAAATTCATTCATAAGTAAGAGGCAATAAATATTATGCTTAAAATTGTTTGTGTTTAAGGCATCTGGCTTTCAAAAAAGGGACCAACGATGTGGTACCATTAAGACCTGAATATTTGTCTGCATTAAGTTTCATTATCCATTATGTTCACAACCTTCAGTAATATTTTCTATATCCCCTCCTCTCAAATTTTTATGTATCTGTTGTAAGACAAAAAACTGGAAGGAATGTGAGGGATCAGTGTTCATGACATGATTAGCTAATGCATTTGTATGTTTTCTATTCCTGATATCACGAAGATGTTCCAAAATTATATCTTTAAAAGATCTATTAGTCTTGCCAACATAGAAAACAGGACATCTCTTGCAGAAACCATAATAAACCACATCAGTACTTTTACAATCAGCATATGTATGGGAATACAGATGGAACTGTTTTGTTGGATGAGTACATGTATTTGTGCTATAAATGTAAGGACATGCACTACATGACCTGCATGGATAGGTACCCTGACATGTGGAAAGAGAATTTGGCTTGTGTGTCTCTCTATTACAAAGATGCTGTTTGAGTGATTTATTATTCCTAAAGCTAAACTGTGGAATGCTAGTGGTAATAGCATTTAGATTAGGTACTTCTTGCAAAAGGTGCCAGTGTTTCTTAACAATATCAATATATTGGTTTATGTTGCTGGCAAACTGAAACACTACTCTAAACTCATTAACAGGCAAGGTACCATAGCTATTAGTAGCAGGATTATCCATGGCTGGATTAAAATAGGGTCTGCATTTTGTGTGCCTCAATTTCCAGGCATCAGAGACTGTTTTATCAATCTCAGTAGTATTATAGCCTCTTTGGAGAAAATCACATTTGAGATTACTAAGTGCTGCATGTGCATCCTCATCATTGTTGTGTAATCTCAGGGTCCTGAATACTTGCCCTTTTAATACATTTCTTGGAATATGTCTGGGGTGCATGCTTGTTTTATGCAGGTATGTATTTTTTCTAGTAGGTTTGTGGAAAACTTGACTCCTTAGATTATTTAGATCAGGTTTAGTCAAATGTACATCAAGAAAATCAATATTTTCAGCAGAGATCTGATATGAAAATCTTAAAAAATCAGTAGTTGTATGTAAGTAAGTCACAAAAGATGTAAAATTCAAACCATGACCTTTCCATAACATAAAAACATCATCCACAAACCGTACATACCATAATACATGTTCTATAAAGGGATTTTGGCTGGAAAGAACAAATGTTTCTTCCCAACAAACTAAAGCTAGGTTGGCGTAACTATTGGCACAGGGGGGTACCAATGGCCACGCCAACCTTTTGCAAAAAGAACTGTTGCTGAAATGTCATAACATTATTTTCCAATATGATCTCTAGCAAGCTACATATTAATTGGACTTTATTGTTCATAAAACACCTGTTAGTTGTAAGAAATTCTCTAATCATCTCAATACCCCATAAGTTGGGAATGCTGGTGAACAAAGACTCTATATCCATAGTAATCAATACAAAGTCCATATCTATTTCAATACTGGCCATTCTGTTATGTAATCTTTCGAGAAACATCTTAGTGTCTCTTAAAATGGTATGACAGTTATCCAGCAGACCATGTAAAGTGTCCTCAACAAAAATCAAAAGGGGCTCGGTACACCAATCGGCCCCAGACACTATAGGTCGCATACGCGGTAAAGTCAGGTCTTTATGGATCTTCGGTAAGCCATAAATTTTAGGGACAATTGGTTTTAAAACATTAAAATATTTAAACAATGACTCATCTATTAATCCTGTAGTAAGTAAATCAAAAAGTAAAAATGAAATTTTATCAATAATAGCATTAACTGTGATTTTAGAGATAGGTAGATATGTATCATTATTTAATAATAATTTATGCATTTGCTGTATATATAACTGTTTGTCTAAGAGGACAACACCACCTCCCTTGTCAGCCTACTTAATAACCAGGGAGTGTAAGTTCTTCCGTTCATACAATGCTCTTTGCTCATCAACAGTTATATTGCTGAAATGATAATTACTGAAATCTTGCTCATTTATATCTCTGAAAGCCATCTCACACATCAGTAAACCTCTGAATACTAGGTGGAATATTTGGAAGAAAACTGCTAGGGTGTATGTATATATTATTTACATTCACTGTGTTAGAAAAAGATTTTAAGGCTAAATTTCTTCCCAACAACTTAAGTCCTTAATCATTTCTGTTAAATCAGCCTTTTTTGCTAGTATAAAAGACAGGCCTTTGCTAAGCAAATTTATCTGATCATCACTCAGTTTAAATGAAGAAATATTAACAACAAGACCTGTATTTATGTTCGTCTCCTTTTTGGTAACCGTATGGTCCTTTCTGTTTGATTTATCCTGGATAAGTGTCCCTTGTAGTTCTGGCTTCTTGTACGATTCCTGAATGGTAGATGTGCCTTCAGGGAGGAGTCGTTTTTGTTGTTGGTGTCTAAAAAAACACCATCAGTGCTCCTGGATGTGTGAATATCTTGGCCAGCTGTTGTGGACGTCATATGAGCCTGCGATATTGTCGAGGATGGCAAAAAGCGTGTTTTTTTAGGAATGGCTCCTGTGTTGGCTTTATTTTGGTGTAAATCGATCATTTCAATAGATTCAGCAACTAAAGGCTGTGAAACGAAAGCTACAGGCGCAATATTCAAGTTAGCTTGTGTACCAGGTAGCTCTGTATGCGTAGAACTGGAAGTGCTATCAGTAACAGTCTCAGGTCGACTGCACTCACTTAAGGTGGTAGAGCGTGCATTTTTTGAAGTATCTAACGCATTTGAAGCAGAAATGCCCTGAAGCTGTCTGCTTATGTTCTCTCTGGGCCAAGAAAAAACATTGTTGCTAGCAAAATCACGTTTATCTCTATTTAGTTTGGAGAGTTTAGTATTTTGAAGTCTTTTCTCTTATATAATAATGCTCTCCTGAAGTTCACTCATTTTATTAAAGGTAATGTCATAAGGAAAGTTTTCATTAATCTTTGATTCCAAAGCAATAATCTCTTGCTTAAGTTCAAGTTCAATAGGGGAAAAAAAGTCCAGTAGTAGTTCCATGTATTTTGAACTAAATTATAGATTCAGTTCCTGCCATTTGCGTAAAAGAACTGGATAAGCATCCCCATAAGTAGGCATGTTTAGAACTCTAAGTCCACGAGGGATAATCTTAGATTCTAATGAGGCTTGTAGATGTAAGCGCTGCCACTGCAGCCTCTTATACTTGTACATCAAGTTTTCCAAGTTCTTATACTGAGCAAGAAATTCAGGTAAACATTGAGGGTTGATATTTTCTTGCTGATTTACATGTATATCCACTTTCAGAAGTGGATTTACTGGTACATCCAAAATTCTTAAGAAACGCTGGTGGTAACCATTGGTAGGTATTCCTGAAGTATTTCCAGTAGACATATCCTCCATGGACTCGTGTGTCCTTAAGCCGAATAAAAAACAAATAGTACTACCAAACAAAAACGGCTGTAGGTAAAACCAAGGTGCATAAAAACATGAAGTAAGAACAAAAGAACAATGCACCAAGGTAGCACACAATAGCGTCTTTAATAAAAGAAACAAAAGAAAACAGTGGTAAGCGCTTTCGCAACACTCAGTTGCTTCTTCAGACAAAATGTTAAAACAGCTCATTTCTTAAATACTCTTGAAACCAATTAGCATAATTAGTGATGTCATACCTGAAGGAGCATTTAAAGGCACAGACAAAAACTAAACATAAATCAGATAAAATACGTAACATAAGCTTCTAGTAAGCATAAAAAATCTTTTTAAAAAATCAGTTATGTAAAATTCATTCATAAGTAAGAGGCAATAAATATTATGCTTAAAATTATTTGTGTTTAAGGCATCTGGCTTTCAAAAAAGGGACCAAAGATGTGGTACCATTAAGACCTGGATATTTGTCTGCATTAAGTTTCATTATCCATTATGTTCACAACCTTCAGTAATATTTTCTATATCCCCTCCTCTCAAATTTTTATGTATCTGTTGTAAGACAAAAAACTGGAAGGAATGTGAGGGATCAGTGTTCATGACATGATTAGCTAATGCATTTGTATATTTTCTATTCCTGATATCACGAAGATGTTCCAAAATTCTATCTTTAAAAGATCTATTAGTCTTGCCAACATAGAAAACAGGACATCTCTTGCAGAAACCATAATAAACCACATCAGTACTTTTACAATCAGCATATGTATGGGAATACAGATGGAACTGTTTTGTTGGATGAGTATATGTATTTGTGCTATAAATGTAAGGACATGCACTACATGACCTGCATGGATAGGTAACCTGATGTGTGGAAAGAGAATTTGGCTTGTGTGTCTCTCTATTACAAAGATGCTGTTTGAAATGTGCAGAGTATCCCCATCCAAGGTAGATACAAGTACTACAGTGGCTTTTCATTTGTCCTTGATTTTGCAGAATGGTCTGGTTTCTGTCATATTTTGTACTGTTGATTTATGCTTATTATTACTCAGAAAGTGCCTGTTGCTCTGTGTTTAAGTAGCAATGCTTTAATGACCATCAGGTAAGCTTGTCTGAGATCATAAGATGCAAGTAAGCGTTAATAAGCATACTGTTAAAGAATTGCCAACATTGAAAGCCTTTCTGTTGCCATGCAGAGAATACTTACATAACTAGATAATGTATAAGCCTTGGGTATTGAAATGCATATGACAGTATTTGCAATAAAGGACAGGATTACATTATTTTAAGAAGCTCATTACACTTGTTGGAGAATTCCAGTCATCTTTGCAGGATTTACCCATAAACTAAACAGAATGCCAATCTATCGTATGTGGTCCATAACCTGTGCAGTAATCCTTTAAGCAATGTATCTTGAGCTTGTTTCTTGTTTGCTTTTCATTTTTTACTTTGATCATGTTTTTCCCCATGAAACAAGTAGATAGTTGTCAGGCAGCAGGTCTTTTTTGGATAAGAAACATTTTTACAAGTGGGGGTATCACAGAGATTGCTACTTTCAGCATGTTACTTGGTACTTTAATAAAGCAGAATATAAATTATAATTAGAACTGCAGTACAAGGAGACGTGGTTTGAGTTGAGTGCTGCTTGTTTATCTTAGCTTTGATTTTGACTGGCATTCCAGTAATGTATTTAAAAAGTAATTTATTTGTTCATGCCTCACAACCTTTTTGTTTCCATCTAGATATTAAATAAGTTGTCATACAGCCAATGCATTGAAATATTTTTTTTTCTTCTACACTTCATTTTGTCTTGATGAGACTCTCATAATGACGGTTTGGCACCCAGGGCAGCGTATTTAATTAAAGTTACAGCTTTTGTGGTTTTGACCATAGCCCCTCCCCTTTCTAGTTGGCCACACCCTTCCCATTGACCACACCCATTCAGTTGTCTCCTGCAACCCCTCTTTGATATGAAGCACCAGCCACCACTGCACATATAAGAGAGTTTGTGTGGGGATATTAACCCTCCCACCCATCTTTTGGTATTGGGGTAAACAAGTTGTAGTTTTGACTGGTCTGTTTCAACTGTATGAAGCGTTAATGAGTTTTCTTTCAACTAAATTTAAAACCTAACAGAAAGCTATCATTAAAAAAGAATATGAAATGGCGATAAAGAAAGTTCATTAGTTTCCTTTGCAAGTGTGTGTGTGTGTGTGTGTGTGTGTGTTTATATATATATATATATATATATATATATATAATGTGCTTGTAAATTATATGAGGTGATTAGTTAAGTCCCATTAAATTTCATGTGTTATATCTTTTTACAATAAGGATTTTGAATATAATTAATCTATCATTCCTTTATAGTTCATTATTTTGAAATTATTTACTGACTATTAAGTTTAAGATGTGTTTTGTATATTAGATATAAAAAATTGTTTAGCATATGGAAGAGGATGAATTATGGTATAAAGTAAAATGGAAAATGGCAAAAAATGACTCAGAAGAAAGGGAAATGTTGGCATTTCTCTCCAACAAATTCATGAAATTGTCAAAATTATGGTACAAACCAGTATAAAAAAGAAAATATATGAATCTGGTATGTGATGGTTTGAGAAAATAAGTTAAAAGATACAAAAATGAAGGACCACATTTTACAAAAATATACTCATATGCAAGATATCTGAGGAAAAGTACTGCAGGCAAAATTATTATAAAAAACAGAGAATTCTTAAGTGTTTATGTAAAATAATATGTTATTAATGTAAATTGAAACTCTTATGCTGTTTTCTTATTGCCTTTTAATGGAGTTGTTGCAATGCAATATGTATATAATTTTTGTATATAGTATGCCTTAATCTAGGCAGTCATTGTGTGGGTAGGGCAAGACATCTTGTAGAAATATAAGCATCTCATAAACAAATTCTAGCATGTGAGCATATGAGTTGGGAATTATTGAAGTGAGAGTCCAAAGTGACTTAAGGAAGCAACTAAAGTGAGAGATCCACAGTCTGTATTCAGTCTGTATTCAGTGCTGCTGGCTTCTAGTTTGTTGGGTAATATAGCCAATTATACTGCTGTTCAGTAGGGTGAGTGATAAATCCCTAGGCCGACACTGAAGCTGAAATTCCTGTGGCTGGCATCTGCCTTCTGCCATTCGTCATCTGCACTTGACCACAGGTGGAGATACCTTCTCAAGAAGAGGCTGTAAATAATATGCCATCAGTGTAAGGTCATAGATGGCATAAAGACTACATCATTTAAAAGTCTGCACATGGAATATGTTATGACTTAACTCAAGACTAAAAAATAAATACAGATACTTTACAAGCAAACTGTCACAAAACACAGCACTTCAGACATCTGGGAAATCCAAAGAATGACACGAGGAAACATCTTGTAAAGCTGCAGCCACACTAGTAAGGTCTGCTTTTGGATACGAGACGATGGAAAGCAGAACAAGCAAAGGGAGTATATGGTTGATTTTGAAGATACATTCAAATCAAGGAGTCATTTTTTACGTAACTTTTATAGGCCAAACCAACTGGATATTTCTCCCTTAATGACATTTCAAGCAGCAATGTTTGAAGTGAGGGATTGTACCTTCTGGTAATTATAGCTGGAGACATCAGCATAGTGTTAAGAGTACATTAAAGACAAAGTCCTGCAATCAACATGGTGCTAGATTACATTCAAGACAAAGTCCTGCCAGCAAACCCAAGCTCTGTAAAAATGAAGACTGTACTTGGATGATGTCTGGTTTTGTATGCATGTAGAAGGGGTGAGTTTCACATATTTGCCCCTCTCAGTGGGTTGACTAGTTGATTACACTATTTTCATTATCATTTAATTCCCATGATAACGGAAACAGATATTACTTCCAGTGTAATTTTAGACTGTGATGTAGTGAGTACAACCTTCAAAAAAACACAGAATCCCTTATTCGAAAGGAAACCCACCCCCCTCCTTCTGAAAGATTTTACTTTCTTTATGGAAGTTCAGAACTGAAGAGTACAATACTGGGGAAATGGCAGGGGAAATTCTAGACAGGCCAGACAACAATGAGACACTTTTAAAAACAAATTATTTCAGACAAGCAGAAGATGGGGAGGACAAGGAAAAGAGCAGGCTAATCACAGAGGTATCCAGTCATGTAGTAAAAATAAGGGAACTAACAAAGAAGTATACCGCCCAGACCTGTAAAGATTCAAACATCTGTTAAATAAGTGAACTAACAAAGAAGTATACCACCCAGAGCTGTAAAGATTCAAACATCTGTTAAATAAGTGAACTAACAAAGAAGTATACCACCCAGAGCTGTAAAGATTCAAACATCTGTTAAATAAGTGAACTAATAAAAAAGTATACCGCCCAGAGCTGTAAAGATTCAAACATCTGTTAAATAAGTGAACTGATTCAAACATCTGTTAAATAAGTGAACTAACAAAGAAGTATACCACCCAGAGCTGTAAAGATTCAAACATCTGTTACATAAGTGAACTAACAAAGAAGTATACCAACCAGAGCTGTAAAGATTCAAACATCTGTTAAATAAGTGAACTAACAAAAAAGTATACCGCCCAGAGCTGTAAAGATTCAAACATCTGTTAAATAAGTGAACTAACAAAGAAGTATACTGCCCAGAGCTGTAAAGATTCAAACATCTGTTAAATAAGTGAACTAACAAAGAAGTATACCGCCCAGAGCTGTAAAGATTCAAACATCTGTTAAATAAGTGAACTAACAAAAAAGTATACCGCCCAGAGCTGTAAAGATTCAAACATCTGTTAAATAAGTGAACTAACAAAGAAGTATACCAACCAGAGCTGTAAAGATTCAAACATCTGTTAAATAAGTGAACTAACAAAGAAGTATACCGCCCAGAGCTGTAAAGATTCAAACATCTGTTAAATAAGTGAACTAACAAAGAAGTATACCACCCAGAGCTGTAAAGCTTCAAACATCTGTTAAATAAGTGAACTAACACCGCCTAGAGCTGTAAAGATTCAAACATCAGTTAAATAAGTGAACTAACAAAGAAGTATACCACCCAGAGCTGTAAAGATTCAAACATCTGTTAAATAAGGGAACTAACAAAGAAGTATTCTGCCCAGAGCTGTAAAGATTCAAACATCTGTTAAATAAGGGAACTAACAAAGAAGTATACTGTCTAGAGCTGTAAAGATTCAAACATCCGTTGAAGAAGAAAAAATCTTACGAAAGAGGTACGGCAAACCAAATATCTATTACAGAACCAACTATAGCAGATGATAATGAATTTACACTGGGTAAAGCAAGTTCACATGCAAAAATTTTTGGCAGTAAGATTGAGAGAAGCAAAACAAGCATGTACAGTTGGAATGCTGACAGATGAAGAAGGCAAACCACAGTATGGCACACAAGGTTAAACATGGAAATGACCTCTTATTTTAAATGACTTTATCATGATAGAAAAGGAATGCATACAGAGAAATGGGTAGAATTTAAAGACCAAGTTACTTGGCCCAGTTAGGATTTGACAAATAGGGACAGATTAGCTGCCCCAATATCTATTACTGAGATTAAGGAAATAATGGTCTCCCTGCATCAAGGAAAGAGTCCATGCCTTAATGTAATTCCAGACAAACACTGTAACTAAAACAAAGAGTAAAAAGGTCACACAGATAACCAACTGGTTAAAAAACACAAAAAGTAAAGTCTAGCAAAGCTAGCCTTCCAACTGTGTGATACCTTAAACCTTTTGCATCAGAGGCCTCATGGGATATATGCAAATCACCCTTTAAGAATATCAGGTGTTTCAGCTAAATGGCAATTCTGAATATCCATGGGCCAGATTCAAGATGGCTTACACGGAGTCTAAGAGTAGAGTAAGACTCCATGCAGCCATCATGTCTGACGAGTGATCCAGGAACAGCGTGCAGGGGCGTTCAAGAGAGCTCCTAAAACGGCTGTTAGGACAGGGCCGCGTCATGCAAATTACCTCAATTGCAGCCAAAAGGCATGCAAATGAGGTAGATTTGCGATACAGGAAACCCGAACCTGTCCGAGTAAGAGCAGTGTTATTTGCAGAAATGTACTCAGTTGACAACTGAGTACCATTCTGCAAATAGCAAAATGGAGCCGTGACAGCTCCAAATAAAGGTTGCATCCAGTAGAGGAAGCATGCCAATGGCCAAATATATGGCCATTGGCAATGTTACCCGATACAATATGAAAATAAAAATAATTTTTATTTTCTCCGATTTCCGATGTTTAAGCGTAGCGCAGCGCCGCACAAACGGGCTGCGCTCTAAAAACCAGAAAAATCTAAATTTAAACCCACCAATGTGGATTTTATTTAAATTTTTAATTTACAATGCAAGGGAATGGCAGGCTGAAGACAACATGGCCACCGAGTAGAGGTTGCTAAGGGGGGAAGCACAGTCTAAGAGGTGTAACCAAGCAGTAGTAGGCAATCCTATGCAAAGGAGGGTTAGGATAGTGAATCGCAGGTTTACATAGCAAATGAGCATAGTCAGTGCAGTGTAGGAGTAGGATAAGGGGAGTAACAGAGTAAAAGATAGGTGACATCACGAGTGGGGTATGTATGAAAGAAGGGAAGCTCATTGGAGTAGAGTGGCATGTGTCAGCTGTCATTTATACATTATTGAAAGAGGTGTGTCAACAGGAAGACTAGGTAAAGACAAGAAATGGAAGGTGTATGCCATGAATAACACCAAAGTTTCTTGCTGAGCGGTTATGCACGCGTGTGCGCACCTGTAAACCCGAGTAAGACAGTGTGCATGTGTGTAAGTGTGAGTGTGAGTGTTTAAGCCAGAGTAAGCATGTATAAGGCAGTTTAAAGTGTTGTAAGCATGTTTGCGCTGGTGTGCGCGCGTTTTAACCTGAATAAGCAAGTTGTAGTCCAAGTAAGCATGTGTACGTGCGTGTGAGCTGCTGTGAGCGTGTTTGCGCTTGTGTGCGCGGCACTGCCCCCCCAGAGAAAATAGAAAGGAAATAGGAAGCACAACAAATAGTAGGAAGCTACCAGGGAGTACTAGCAGAACTAGCAGGTGAAAACAATCAGAATCAGGCAATTACACAGGCAGTACACTATCCCAGCCTAGCACTTAAAACTCTGCAAACAACAGTGCATTATGTTTCTCACAAGAGACACTGCAGTAAGCTAATAGAAGTGAAAACTGAAAAAGCTTTACTGAGACAAAGAAATGTTAGGGGCTGCCATTGCTGTTATAAGGCGACATATGCAACATGCTGAGGGTGGTGACAATGGAAATGCTGCTGGACAGCCCATAGTGAGGAGACGGAGAAGAGTGTACAGGCCTGCAGCAAATTGTTGAGCTGTGCATGCCACGTCTCACACACAGAACCAACAGAGGGGAACCCATCCCAGTGGAATCCAAGGTATGTGTTGGCTTAAGAATATTAGCAACAGGTACCTTCCAGAGACCAACTGGTGATATGATGGGGATATCACGGGCATCAGCATCCAGGGTACTGCACCAGTTCCTGGATGCCATGTCAGCGATGATGTATATTTCCCCAGTTCCCGTGAGGTATTGACCAGCAATATGCGTCTCTTCCAGCAAATAGCAGAATACCCTGAGGTAGTGGGTGCAATAGACTACACGCACATATGCATCAAAGCACCAGCTGGTGAGCGGGGTAGGGTCTACTTCAACTGCAAGGGCGTCCCCTCCATCAACTGCCAGGTCGTGTGTGATGCCCTGGGCATAATACTGAATGTGTGTGCTGGCTGCCCTGGAAGCTACCATGATTCCCATATCTGGCATCTGACACAGCTGTACCAGACATTTGCCAATGGGGACATCCCACATGGTCACCTAGTGGGGGATGCTGGCTATGCACTGGAGCCGTGGCTGATGACACCCATCATAAACACACACACACCTGAACAGGAACACCATAATGAGGCACACGCACAAACACAAAATGTAATTGAGCGTGTGTTTGGGCTGCTCATGTCATGGTTCCGGTGCCTGGACACATCTGGTGGAGCCTTGCAGTACTCACCAACTACATGTACCCAAATTGTCATGGTATGTGCTATGCTACATAATATGATCCTGCGAAAACAGCTGCAGCAGGACCAGCATAGGCCTGGGCCAAACAGCCCCCACCATTGCCAAGGTCATCACAGGCAGAGCGTGACTCGGAGAAGGAACAACCTGAGACTGCCCCAGTAGGCAGAAGAAGGCATGCCCAGTATGCTTTGGCCTTGGCAAAGATGCAACGCATAGCACATACACTGGCTCAGTAGGAACTCCAGAAATTATACCTCTCTCTGACTCGCACATATAGTAAAAGGGATGCCTAAGTTGACACTACCTGCTTTCAAACATGTACAGGGAGTGTAGTATGTGCATCCGACATAGGCAGCCCTGCAGCACCACCTGAGGCATGATTGTCATGTTTTAAGCAATTTAAGGCAGTGCTAAACAGCATTTACCACCATGTAGTATATGCAAACAGAATCGCACACACCAACTAGTACAACTGTGGTCAATGTCGAGTAATATTGGGCAATGTTCAGCAAAGTTGGTGAATATACAGCAATGTCGGACAAGCCTGGTCTAAGTAGGGCATAGCTGAACAAAAGCCAACATAATCATATTTGCTTAAATGGCCCTTAAGCAGTCTGGTCTGCTCAGTATGAACATGTAAAGCAGTGATGGGCCTCGAACCCAGGATACTGTGCACTATAGTTAAAGTACTGCACCACTAAACCATGACAGTATTGCAGTGGTCCACCAGTATGAAGGAATGTTGATAAGTTAGTGCAAAGTATCTCATGGAAACCCTGCAGGCGCAGCATAATCCCTGTTGAGTTATGACACAAAGGTGAGTCCTGCAGTAAGAACAGAACTTGACTTCCAACACACACAGTATAAATGTTAATATTGGTCATGTTCACTCACATCCACAAATGTAGTGGACTTCAAATTGCAACATACTGAAAGCTCACACTGGATATGCTCACACACTTGAATAAATGAGACATATGTCAGGCAACAAAACATGGAAAGCCTGAACTGGGCATGCTCACATACTTAGGCCATGTCTGAGTACAGCAGTGGGTGACACATATCTGGCAGTTGCACGTGTTAACCTAGGAACCTCTCACTATCCAGCAATCCACCCTGTACACACAGTTACATGACAACAGACACATATATAATATAGTGGAACCCTGTCATGATCAAACATGTTCTGCAGATACCTAAGTTGTTCATAGAAGCTGGGAAAGCAAAGATGATAAAGACCTGCAAACAGTATCAGCAATAAATATTGTGCATCCCAAACATAAGCATAGGTTCAGAGGTCGATACTAGGCTATCTGCCCTAGGGCATGTACAAGCCTAGCCAGAGTGTGTTTGGCTTTTGCAACCCTGTCAGATTACTGCACTGTGCCAGTGAATAGTAGGTCACACAAGATAGCCCATGTACATTTAGGCTAGTGTGCCTCTGTCTAGCAGGGACACATTAGATATCCCAGGGGTAAACATATGATCACCCATACACCTGTCAAGATGTCCCCTGTAGGTGGTCAGTGGTTGGCTCTGCCTATGTGAAACTGTGATCACAATTCGGAGTGAGTGGAGGCCCTGGGATAAGAATCTGTCCCTCCAGCATGTCCTATTAACATCTGTGCTGAGGTATATGTCCCTGGAGTGTGTAGCTACAAGGGAGTTGGATATCCTGAGGTGGAGCATGTCCAGTAATTCTGGGTTGGGTAGTACTGTAAACAACAGGCACACATCATATCCGAGTAGGTGGTAAGCGACTGAGTAAAGCTGGAGTTACTGCATCCGCGCAGGTCATCCGTGTGAGTCCCTACATCTGCTTGGTGAGGAACTTCTGTGGCCAGTACAGTTGCTGCAGGTGTTGGGTAAGGTACACCCCAAAGGTGGCATTGTAACCAAGCATGGTTGTGATGAGTATAGGGGGACAATGACCTCACTCGATCTAGATGTGAAACCGTATGGGATAAGGTGGCTTATATAGAAGGTATGTCCAACCACTTTGGTAATGTGAGTGTCAAAGGTGACAGTACAAACAAGTCATGTCCCCAATCACCTAACAACTTCTACCGTATGTAATGGAGTACTACCTATGTGGTAATGTGTGGGCATGTTGTTATTCCCAAAGGGGATGACTATGCAACTAATGGCATTTAGCTGTAAGCCATGGCTCAGGCACCAGTCATCCATCTCTGTGAGACCCTGTTGGAGTATGCATGTGGCAGCTGGAGAGTTGATTATGGCACACAGTTTGCAGTCAAGTGCAAACAAGGTCAGCCATATCCCCCCTGTGGTAGCCTGTATGTCAGACAAATATATACTGAACAAGAGAGGTCCCAGGACCGAGCCCTGTGGGATGCCACATGTAACTGGTGTATAGTCAGACAATGGCACCTACAATTCTGACCATGTGTGTGCTATCCCTGATCCAGGTAGCAATCCATCATGTGAGATATGTGTCCATATCGATGCTGGTGAGCCTATAAATAATGGCCCAGTGGGTTATTGTGTGGAAGGGTTTTGCAAGGTTCAGGTAGGCTGTGTGTACAACTGTCCCTATGTCGATGGACCTGTTAACTGTCTAAAGAATACAAACATGTTCAAGAGGCAAGATCTGCCCACAACAATGCTGAAATGTGTAGGACACAGTGTTTATAGGTTCCCGATGTCTATGTGTAAGAGTCCCATGACAATACGCTCCATAGCTTTGCAGAACAGGCTAGGTAGGCTTAAAGGGTAATATTGTCTGTGGTCTGTTGTGGCACCAACTCTGTGGAGTGGGACCACTGTCACTGTACGCCATTCCATGGGTACATATCCTGTAGTAACTCCGATATTGCACAGTGATGTAATGTGAGGGTTACGTCTGTCATGAAGCTTGTGTAAGATGCAGGCCGGGACACCATCTGGTCCCATTGATGCTGTAATGTATGCTTTGGGGAGGGCAGCACTCACCTGTTACTGTGTGATGTCAGGGAGGTTACACTCTGTTGGGATGGATAGCTGCTCCTTAGGGGGGATGGGGGGGAGACATCTGCACTGAGCCTGTTTGCCAGGATGTTGGCTATGCCAGTGGGTTCAGGGTAAGTTTAGTCAGTATGCAGTAACTCACAGCATATCAGTGAGTGTCCATCCAGGTTCCTGACATAACTGAAGAAGGCCTTGTGATAGTCCTACATGTCTGGTGCAATTGTCCGTGAGAAGCAGCCCTTAGATAAGTACATGAGTGATCGTAGCTGTCTGCTAGTACAGATCACAGATGCTTTCCCCGTCTGATTGTGCTCTATCATGTAGTAGCTTCCTCCTGATGTTGTACAGCTTATTAATGGCTGGGGTCTACCAGACATGTCCCCTGCCATTGGAGGAGTGAGTCCTGTTGTTATTTGGGATAGCACAATCCATGCAGTCCACTAGGTGTCCATAGAATGTGTATGTAAAGGATTCAGCAGTCGGAGCCGTATTTGCCACTGTCTCAGGGTCTCTGAAGGATACCACCTTGCTTTGGTGAAGTGAGATGTTGACTCATGAGAAGTTCACCAAGATTACCCAGGATGGGTGTGTTGTGGAGTGTATATGTATGTCCACTGAGATTTATGTATGTTCTGACCTTACCAATGAGGGGTATATTACTGGTGTGGAACACAGAGTCCCCATGTTGGTGATGAGCAGGTCCAATATGTATTCCCCCTTGTGGCTGTGGTGACTGGTTGTGCCATAGCATATGAATTTACAAATTGTAGCGACTGTAGGGTGAGGGTGTTGGGGCTTGAGTAGTATCCCCAGTCAATATTTGTGTATCTGAAGTCACCCAGTATAATAGTGTTTGTGGAGACCTTCATATTCTCCACTGTTCCCAGGAAAGCCAAGTGTGGTTTCTGAGTATGGGAGGGTGGTCTGTAGCAGGCAACAAACTGAAAGGCAGATTTGCACAATGGTAGTTGTATATGTATGGTCTGTGATGCTTAGTGCAGTGCTACTAACCCGGAGGTGTGTGTATCTGTGATGTATATGGATACTCCCCATAGTTGTGTTGTCCGTTCCAAGTCCTGTGGTCAGAAAGCATGGTATGAAACAACCTGGTAGTGCTGGTGTGCATATGTGAGCCTGAACTGGGAGTATGTTAGTGCACAGATATCGGTATCCTCCATACTGAGGAGAGTTCTGAGTGGCCGCAATATGAGGGTAACACATCTGGTGTTGAGCAGCATTACCCTTAGTGTCATTTAACCTGTAATGTCTATGGAGGTGGGTTTGTCTTTTGAGCCCTGCTCAACAAATGCACTATGGTGGTAGCAAGAGCCTTAGCTACCATTTGAAGGTCCAAGGGTGACAGGTGCAAGCTGTCCATAGTGAAGCTACATGGCATGTCGAGCATGTCACCACAGGCTGACAGACATTGTATCCCCTATGAATGACACCAATTAGTTAGCCAACTATTAAACGTGATATGTATGTCTGTATACTGTGACATCATACTTGGTGGGTGTAAGATGCTTGACAAGGTCAGGGTCATACTGGCCTGGGCTACATGATCACAGTGTTCCTCCATGTACAATGTCATGTGGTCCAGGGAGTAATGTCTGATGTTTTACACACCAGCATGGACAATGATGTTGCCAGTCCTGTACTTGCTTTGGAGTGACCTGACTGCATGTGTTATGTGGCAGATCCTGGCACCAGACAGGCAGCACAAAGGGACTATTCCCTTGTATGGGCTGGTGAGTGGTACGTCAGTGTGTCTGACAATAAGTGTCATCTATCACACGTGTATGAGGTGTGTTGTGCAGCCCGAAGGGCAGTGACTGTGTGGCACACTGACATTGTGAACTATGTGAGATGTGGGTATTGTAGTGGGGTAGCAGTCGTGTGTGTGCCTGCTGTGGAGGTCTCTGCTGCTTAGGCAGAGTTCATTTACAGCATCCGAGTATGTGTATGTGTGATAATGTGGTTTGAGTGCTGTCGCCAGAGGATATGTGAGACTGATATGTGGTGTGTGTGGCTACCTTCACCACCTGATAGACTATGCCAGTCATGGGTCGAGAGAGTTCAGCACCCTGTATGTCTCTATAGGTGCATCTCACACATATATCTGAGTTTGTTGGGAGGAGGAGAGTGTTGACTGTGTACATGAGGCAGATGTGAGATTGTGTCTACATCACAATGTTCACCAGCTGGAATGGAGAGTACACATGAAGCCGACTCCTTGACATGCAGGGATATCATGATGACATACTCTGTAGCCAGATCACAAAGGATCAGTACGGTGTTAAGTGTGTAAAAGAGTATAACAGGGATTAGTGCTCAGGTTCATTGGTGTTCTGTAAATAGTAGCTGAGAAAGAGTCCAGACTGAATCATGACACCTCCAACAGCTATGTCATATATAGCAATGTACACACATATATGTCATGAGTCAGGGCCAACTGTACCTGACTGACAATGCCGACATCTTGACAGACAGGCCAATATATACATACCCACCTCCTACTGATGATAGTCCGTATCATCATACCAGGAGATATAACATGTAGAATGAACAGCTACCCCCAATGCCAAATGCATGGCATCAAGGGGACTGCATTGATTCCCAGTATGTGTCATGCATAATCTACAGAAGAAACAGATCCTACACCTGAACAGTCAGCTGAGTCTCCCCCACTACACAGGATGTGGAACCGTTGAATGTGTTACAGCAACATATGGCACTCCACACAAGTGTTGGTGCACAACACACCATGGGAAGTATAGTCCAGTACGCCTATGAAGTCTGATCTGCAAGGCCATGGAGTCCATCATGGTTGAAGTCATAAACCGAGCTATTGGAAGCTGACATACACACAACCTTACTTATTGTGGTATGTTCATGTGCGGATCATTGTTCTCAAACATGCTAGACTGTTTGCAAGGCAGCCACCGAGGACATACATCACTGAATACAGCTACACATGTCTCACATACACTTTGAATAGCCCTTTATCAACATCCCAGACACATGTAGTACCCACAAAACTAACAAGCTGTGCATAAATATGCATTGACATATGAAGGAATGTCAATGTGTCCACAGATAGATCACACAAGGTAAGGATTATGAGTTCCTGTTCAAGCTGTTGACACCTGACGACCCACATGGAGCATTCCTGGAATGGCATAAAACAAAGTGCACGCACATTACCATGTCCAGTCTGATGATGTTACCATCCTAGAAATACAGCAGGAGAAGAGAAACCACCCAGTAAAGCAAATAGCGTGCTGTGCTAATGTGTCTTTTTCTAGTATCATAACATAGTTAAATAGGGAAAAAATAGATTAGAAGCACACCACGACAATCGAAGCCAACTTAAAAAGCTGATGTATCCTTTATTTGTAAAAATAAGCGCTTTCACGCCTCACAGGGCGCTTCTTCAGACTTTCTGAAGAAGCGCCCTGTGAGGCGTGAAAGCGCTTACTTTCTACAAATAAAGGATACATCAGCTTTTTAAGTTGGCTTCGATTGTCGTGGTGTGCATCTAATCTCTTTTTTCTACTGGACTCATAACTTTGTTTTGGAGGTGCTTCACCCCTTAAGTATACATTTTGTTTCATAGTTAAATAGGGGTTTGAATCCTGCAAACGCTGACTGTGTGTGTGCATGTATGGGGAGAGGTGTGTGGATGTGTGCAATTGTTTTGGAAAGGAATGCCTTTTTTGGAGACTTGGAAAACACACTAAAAGATGTACATTCCTCTTTGGAAAGACTGATGATGTCACCACCCTATGAATATAGCAGGAGAAGGGAAACCACCCAGTAAAACAAATAGCGCACTGTGCTAATGCATTTTTCTAGTATCATAACATAGTTAGGTAGGGGTTTGAATCCTGCAAACGCTGACTGTATGTGTGCAATTGTCTTTGAAAGGAGTTCCCTTTTTGGAGACTGGGAAAACACATTAAAAGATGTACATTCCTCTTTGGAAAGACTGATGATGTCACCACCCTATAAATACAGCAGGAGAAGGGAAACCGCGAACTAAAACAAATAGCACACCATGCTAATGCGTCTCTCTCTAGTATCATAACATAGTTAGGTAGGGGTTTGAATCCTGCAAATGCTGAGTGTGTATGTGTGCAATTGTCTATGAAAAGAGCCCCCATTTTGGAGACTGGGAAAACACACTAAAAGATGTATATTCCTCTTTGGAAAGACTGATGATGTCACCACCCTATAAATACAGTTGGAGAAGGAAAACTACCCAGTAAATCAAATAGCGTGCCGTGCTAATGTCTTTCTACAAGTATCATAACATAGTTAGGTAGGAGTTTGAATCCTGCATAATGCTGACTGTGTGTGTGTCACTGTTAATCAATGCAGTGTGAGTTTTGCTTTTACTATGGTATGACATATTATGATTACAACAGTAAGTGCATTGCACACATCAGGTATCTGCGTGGCAAATATATATGTGTACATGTCCCCTCAATCAGTACATAGGTGTGAAGCCTGCATACTACATGAATACATTTGTTGCCATTGACAGGTTGTGCCGCTGCTTCTCAGATCATAGGTCATATATGTATGTATGTGACAGGGCCGTCCACTGTCGTGATCCGTGGCCAAGGTCATCTGTGCCACATACACCCATGACAGTTACTTAAGAGTAGTGTGAGTGAGGGTATATGCCTGGGGTATATGTCAGACATGTTCATACACAACAACGACTGCCAATAATGGACAGTCATTATAGGTGTACAACTGCCTTGTGGATATGCATCCAGGCCTCTAATGTCTCATGTGATACACCTTGGGACTCCACAATACCTATGGATATGTGGATACCAAGGGACACATGACATAACATGAGGCTGTATGTACACATTGGTACCCAACATACAAGTTGAGGGCTACCACCTATGTGGTACTGATGGGATAGTAAGTATAGTACATGTGGATGACTATGCCATAGTCGGCTTACTGCTATACAGCATGTATCAGATGACAGGTATCTGTCTGTATGATACCCTTGTGTACGATATGCGTCCCATCCAGGGAATGGATTGTAGGCCAATGCATGCATTTCCAGAGTTGGATGGACACATCCCTAGTGTGTTTGCTTGAACCTATGGGGGTTATATGCCAAACAGGTGTGGTCACAGGAATGGGTGGCGGTCATTACCACTGGTCAGTGTTATAGTGTAGCACCGGAAGGATCCAACTGTTACTGAGTTCCCTACGACTGTGTGTCATTTGTCAGGACATCATCCAATGCTTGCTTATAGTCATGCTGTTGAGGTTGTGTATACTACCAGACTGCAAATCATTGACAGATACTAACAGTATCACCCACAGCATAGTGTCAACCCATGTCATACACACATGTCTACCCATGTTAATACATAACTGTAGTAGAATGCATACTGGCCACTGAAAGATACCATGAGATGTTAACAATGTGTACAACAGGATATGCCACACGTCCCATGTGTCCACTATGCACGTACATGCAGACAGTGTGCACCCACCATGTTCACTGATGTACACTTGCTAATCTGTACTGCACACATCACACACATACTGTCCACTCACTAACACATGCTCGCAACACATTACACTTCAGCCAAGTGGCACATGGGTGGCAAAACATTACACTTCAGCCAAGTGGCACATGGGTGGACAATACATACTCAGACCTGACAGTGGTGTAAACAATGCTACGTTGACAATCAGAGCTTTGATGCATAATGTCTGCTGAGATATACCTACAAGGATGTCATTACACTTTCCTGTTGACAACTGGCTAATATTGCTACACTGCTATAGTGTCACCCTGTGTATCAGCACCATGTTGGCCTGTTCCTCCATCAATGTTATAGATGACATGAGGCGACACAGGTATCATCATATGCACAGGGTGGTTTGTTGTTTGCCAGAGCCTGACATTGACCCATCCAATCGACATGTCTGTGTGTGTCTGTGTGTGTGTGTGTGTGTGTGTGTGTGTGTGTGTGTGTGTGTGTGTGTGTGTGTGTGTGTGTGTGAGGGACAACAGTACGGCATGGGCCAATGTTGATGTAACGTATGTGTGTGTATGTGTGAGCCCTAGTTGTTTGGTTAATGTGTGTGTGTCTGCATGCACACAGCTCCACCATGTGGCTGCCATATACAGTAGTTTGTGGGACAGCCACAGACTGTACCTGCTAGGCTGTACAGATCACTGTCTCCAGCCATGGACACAGTACCTGTGACTGGCAGGGGTGCTACGGACAGTATCGGGTGCCAACCTTGACTGGGTACTGTCCTCAGAGGCAGAGGTATGACGATTAGACCCATGTCCCTGCTGGGACTGGCCAGAGCCACGTGCATGTGCTTTAGTGGGACGGTCAATGGACAGGCCAGCCCCAGCATTGCTGGGGCTAGTACTGCCACTATGGGAGCGGCTGTGAACTGGGGGCCATCCGCGACCACTGCCAGCTGTTGCTGTTGCTAGCATGTGTCTGCGTCGACCTCGCAACCATCCCGCACGGTCCTGGCTCATGAAAGACATATTGTGGAGGGCATCTAATGTCTCCCCCAATGTCTATAATAGACCTTGGTGTAAGTCCGGATGGCAGTGGCAAGGTCATGGATGCTGTCATTGATAGCGGAGCAATGTGCCCTCTGCGCCTTAAGTCCCTGCCTGGTGTACCATTCCATACATGCCTGAGCCTGCATTACAGCCCGGAACATACTGGACGTCGTAAGACCAGTGAGGGCACACCTGCCAGGGGCAATACAACCAGCGGTGCTCCCCCAAGAACCCCTGGACCTCCGCCTATATGGTACGGTTCCAGGAATATGGCTATGGCTGCTGGGAGGGGAAGCAAGTGCCATGGGTACCACACTGTCCTGGTCAATGCCAACTGTATGCTGTCCTTCGCCTATGGCCATTGGTGGTGAGGGATGTATTGACACAGTATGAGTGTGTGCATAGATGGGGTTGAATGCTGTGTACTGTCGATTGGCGGACCAAAGACAGACCCTGTCAAACCTTCCTGTGCCACAATACATGTCTCATCATCAGCACTATCTGTGGCAGTGGCTTCAGGTTCCCTGCTGCATTCGGCCACCCTTAACTCAGCACCTGTGAGAGGAAGACAGGAAACACACTTTACCTTCTGCACATGAACACATGCACACATGCACACAGGAACACATGCACACTCCTCACTACAGCAGATAAACACAGACAACAGCAATCCAAAACATACTCAATAGTGGTTGAGGGTGGGTGACAGTATCACAAGGCAAACAGTCATGTCACACGTGTCAGCATGCAGAATATGTGTTGATCAAGTCCATGCAGTGTGAGTGTAGACAGCCATAGTTAATGACAGTGTACATGGCTGTGGTGCATGTGTGTACATGTTCAGTGATTGCCTACACCCTGGAACACAATGTGTACAAGGACACAACATTTCTATGCAAGTATTATAAGCTCTGCAATGTCCTGTGCACCATCACTCACAGGTATGCATACCATGGCTGCATGTGTTATCTGTGTGTCACATGGATTTCCATGTCTGAATGCAGTGTCTGTGTCTCTAGCAGATAATTGTGGACACAGGTGTAGCCCATGCATGCTATGTACACACACGGGATGAGTGGTGCATGTATACGTGATGGAATACCAATCCTGGACATGGCCATTGTACAGTGGTTATGGTGAGTGCGGGTCATATTCCAGATATGCCATTGCCAGCCATAACATTGCATGGTACATGACTGCAACATTCAACATCACACATACCCAATGCGTGTCATGTGAGCTATATACCTAATATCATTCCAGAACAAATATGTGTCACTTTGTACAGAATGCGACTGCTATGCATATTGTGTATAGTTGCATATGTTTGCATACACACAACATGCTATGCATAATGTGTATAGGTGCATATGTGTACACACACACACACACAAAACATGGAGGTGCAAAGCAATGAAAGCTATGTGTAGTACTGTGATCACTGTAACTGTATGGGGTGTAGTACCATTAGCCATCATCATCATGCATCATGTGGTCACTCAAGGCCACTAAAGTGTGCTAGACCACCGCCTAGCATGCTGTACCTGAACCGCAGTGCCGTGGCTAAGTTCACACTTACACAGCCACGTTGCACAAGGGTGTGTGAGGTGCCCTATAGGGAGCATTGCCTAACATGACTGTGTTATGTGTTGAAGAGTGTTGCACAGCCCCATGCTAGGCCCCTACCCCTCAGGTATATTATGTGTGGTGTGTGGATGACATGTGGGATACTGAAGTGTGACCTGGCAGCGGGTGTCCGGTTACACTATGTGTATCATGTTGAGGTGTACTGCATATGACAAACATGTTATGTTGTGTACATGTGTGTCAACTATGCCTATCCAATGTGCAGTACAGTGTTGCCACATTTGTGTCTGGTGCTCTGTGCATTGCATGTGATTGAGGCAGCTACTGACTTTGCTGAGATGTTTAATGTCCCACAGCAAACATGCACAGCATGCCTTATGCGTAGGTGTGTTATGTGTACATGGCCTACACCTCACCTATGACATGCACATTTCAATACCAATTTTAAAGTGTTAACACACTCACCAGCATGTATCGTCTGTCCTGCTGTCACACCAGAGGGACATACAAGAATATGACACAGTTTGTCAGTGGCCACAACTGTGGCATTGCTACTGTGAGTGTGCTAAACTACAGTAGAACAACAGGCATAGATGTATGGATACTATTCAAAATATCAGTATTGCACACAATAGGTAGCACAACTGCCAAACACAGTACACATCTCACGTATACATATTCTAACAATACAGGTAACAGTAGTCTACAGCTAGGGCATGTTACCTGCATGCTTCATGTCACCATGCTGGGTGGCTCCGGCCTCCATGATGACACATGTGTGATGCTCTTGCTGCTGTACGCCAGGAGCCACCACACTTAGGAGCAGTTCCTCCACTCTGGTGAGGGGGGGGTGTATGGCCACCCCACCACCTGTGGCAAGCTATTGTCTTTGGATATCAGACTCACGCCGCTGGACATGTCTAATTAAATCACTGCAGTGATGGTGTACCTGCTCATATGTCCGGTTATGCATGCCTATGTCATTTACCCGATGAACAAGATCTTGCTACAGTTCAGTACGCTCATGCTGGTGCTGGCTGGCCCTGGAAAACAGCAGGGTATATCGCTGAACCAGGCTGTGGTGGATTTCCTGTTCCTCTGCGGCTGTGTAGGAGAGATTCCTTTGATAAGCTATAAGTCTGGAAGGCAAGTAAACAATATGTGTGAGCATGTCGTGGCACACTTAACATTATACAGTACAGATATCAGTTAACTGCCATATATAGCATCTGCTCGTCTGCCAGAGGATACACACATTCAATACCACATATCCGTGCTCAGCCCACAACTGGCTGACAGTGCCTGCCACACTCCATATAACAAACCAGTATACACCAGTACTCGCCACACTATTTGGGATCCAGTGCACAGCCTCGCCACGGGGGTACATATCAAGCTATTGCATGAAGAAATATGTCATCCATTGCAATGAATTTGAAGTACAGTTACAGTATAACCAATAACCCACCCTAGTCGTTGGTGCCATACACCTACCTAACATATGTGCACAGTTGTTAATATAGCTGGCATACTGCTGTAACAGGGTATACATGTTGCTAGGTACACACACAAACCCTGCAACACGCATGTGATTGCGGACATGGTACAGGCATCATTACACACACATCAGACATTCATACAACACACACATGTATGCTGACACAGATGAGCATTTCCTGTGTACCTTACAGTACTGTGTGCCCCTACTTACAGATACCTATGCCTGAGGTATGTAATCTGTGCAGACTACAGGAAACACACAAGACGGTGTTACCAGGGAATGCGAACATACACCATACTGTGCTGTTTAGGCCTACAGCTTCAAGTAGTACAACAGTTCAAATGTCAGCTGGATTCACCAGCAGTACCACTTACTGAGCAAACATGTATTGCTTCAGCCTACGATGGGTCACCACAGTCGTACACAGGGAACTACGTCACAACATATACCAACCTACTATGTCTGCATCCCAATAACTGACACATCTTTCTCTGGCCTCACACCTAGGACACAAACAACCATGACAGAAACATCCTCACACTAAGCTATCACACCGTTACAGACCTTGCACACATTCACTGTCACACTCATTCTACCTCACATAGCAGGTATTGCACTGAGTACATGTGTGTGTGCATTGTGTCATAGGTAGGTAATACACTATTGGCCCTAGGGCCTACAGCAGCCTAGCCATATGCTACCCTGGCCTTTGACACACATGTAATCTGATTCCACTTGCTCCTGTCAACCGGATACACAGAGGTGATTTCCAGGGCATGTTACCTATCCCCCAGACAATCATCAGGGGTATGTATGACATCTACTACTGAGGAGCCTTGTTTGTTAATGCTGGATGATTTACTCCAGAGTATGGCATATTTGACAATAGGAGCCTATCCCTCCAGCATATGCTGTTTAGTGAGGTGGCGGGGAATAGGGACCTAGGCCGTGTAGCCTGGTGGGATTATGAGGTGTTGACATGGTGGTTGTCTGACATACCTCTGTATGTTCGGCAGAGGTAACCTCTGGGTGGCCAGTATGCAATGCACTGTAGCTGTGGTTATGTCAGTCAGTCTGCATAGGGGATGTGTTTGAGGGCAGTATTACTCTTTGTGAGGTATGTCTGTGGCCTTTCCACTTGCTGTAGTTTTCATGTGAGGTACATACCACATGGGGCATTGTGATGAGTACAGGGGAACACTGACCTATATTTGCGTACATGACACAACGTTTGTGATGACACATACCACGTAGACAGATTACAAGACTAGTGTGGCACTGTGAATATCAAAGGGGAGGCTACTGTCCACCTGTGTCCCATGTTCCCTACTGACACCTTTGGTGTTAGGCAGGCAACCACCTATCTGGTAGTTAGTGGGTAAAGTGTTTTGGAATGGGGTATGGCACTGCAGTATCAGCACTGGTGTTCAGTCCATGACTTGGTTACCAGGCACCTGTTGCAATACGTCTGACCCTGTGTCTCCCTCTCTCACTATATATATATATATATATATATATATATATATATATATATATATATATAGATATATCTGTCTATATACATATCTATATATATATATATATATATATATATATATATATATATATATATATATATATATATATATATATATATATCCATATATATATCTGTATATCTATATATCTATATATCTCTCTATATATATATCTATATATGTATATATATATATATATATATATATATATATATATATATATATATATATATATATATATATATACATATCTATATATCTAAATATATCCATATATGTATATATATATATATATATATATATATATATATATATATATATGTGTGTGTGTGTATATATATATATATATATATATATATATACACATATGTATATATATATATATATATATATATATATATATATATATGTATATATATATATATCTGGGTCTACCTGATATGGTCGACAGTTCATATGGTCGACAGTTTATTTGGTTGACAGTTCATTTGATCGACAAGCATTTTAGGTTCATAGGTTCATAGGTTCATACTAGGCTATCTGCCCGAGGGCATTTACAAGCCTAGCCCATCATTTTGTGGCTTACGCCACCCCTTTAGTATGGGGAACTATACCCATTATTTTGCTGTGCCTCTGTCGAGCAGTGACACTGAGGTAATCCCTGGGGTATATCTGCGATCTCCCATCCATTGGTCAAGATTTCTCTTGAACAAGGCCAGCGAGGTGCTCTGCCTCACATGTACCGATTTTGTTCCACAGCATAGGAGTCTTTGGGTGATGAATCTATCCCTCCAGCACGCCCTATTAATAGCCGTCGTTGCTTTAAGTCTCCGCCCTTGTGGTTCTGATGGATCTAGATTTTTGAGGTGAAGCATATTCATCAAATCTGGGTTTGACATGGCCTTGTATGTTAGGCAAAGGTCACCTCTGAGCAAGCGGTAAGCGACTGAATAGAGCTGGAGTTCTTTCAGTTGGGCAGCATAGGATAGATTTTGAGACCCTTTATCCTTTTGGTGAGGAACTTTTGTGGCTGTGGCCTCCAGCTGCTGCAAGTGTCGGGTCAGATACATTCCGAATGGGGCATTGTACTCAATCATTGGTCTGATGAGTGATGAGTAAAGGGAGACTATAACCCCCTTGATCTAGATGAGAATCCCTTCATGATAAGGTGGGCAATGTAGAAGGTCTTCCTAACTACTTTAGCTACATGGGTGTCGAATGACAGACTACTATCAACCTGGGTCCCCAGGTCCCTGATAACTTCTTCTGTGCTCAGTGGATTGCCACCTATTTGGTAGCTAGGGGTAACCTTTTTTTCGTAAGGTAGCTAGGGGTAACCTTGTTTTCCGGTATGACTATGCATTTTTGGCATTTAACTTTAGGTCCGTGGCTCTGGCACCAGTTATCCATTTCTGTGAGACCCTTCTGAAGGATATCTGTGTCAGATGTGTCTACTATGGCGCCCAGTTTGCAGTCATCTGCAAACTTTGTCAGCCATAACCTCCTGTGTTTGCTTGTACTGGAAAAGTAGATGCCAAACAAGAGTGGGCCAGGACTGAGCCTTGTGGGACACCAGTTGTGACAGGCTTTGAGTCTGACATGGCGCCAGCAACTCTGACCCTGTGGGTTCTGTCACTCAGCCAGTTTGCAACCCATCTTGTGATGTATGGGTTAACATTTAAGCTGATGAGTTTTTCAATGATACCCGAGTGGGGTATTGTATCAAGGCCTTAGCCAGATCGAGGTAGGCTGTATGGACTGCCTTTCCTCATCAATGGCTTTGGTGACTGTTTCGCAAAAGTCAACCAAGTTTAAAAGGCATGATCTGCCTTTGACAAAGCCAAACTGGGTTGGATCCAAGGTCTGCAAATTCCCTATGTCTTTATTTATGAGGTCCATTATGATCCTCCATGGCTTTGCAGATAAGGCTTGTCAAGCTAATGGGCGGTAATTTCCAGGGTCGGTGGAGGCACTGCCTTGTGAAGTGGGACCACAGTTGCAGTGCGCCACTCCCTGGGTATGTATCCAGAGGTAAGACTTTGATTAAACAGCTGTCCTAGCTGTGGGTTTAATTCCTCATTGAGTTCGTGGAGCACACAGCCAGGGACACCATCAGGTCCCATGGATGCTGTGTTTTTTGCTTTGGAGAGCAGTTCTCAGTTGGGCGGTGGAGTTGTTTGGGGGGCTGCTATTGTTTGGTATAGATATCTCGCTTTGGGGGGGGGGGAGAAGTTTGCACTGAACCTGTCAGCCAGTATGTTGGCAATGTCTGTAGGATCAGTAATCTTCACATCATTTTGAACTAGTTCTGAGCATATCTGGGAGTTTCCTCCTAGGTTTCTAACATAGCTAAAGAAGGCCTTATGATTGTCTTTTGAGTCTTTAGCTATTTTTCTCTCGAAATTTGCTTTGGATGATTTTATGAGAGCTCTTAGTTTTTACTTATAGTGATCAAGGGTGTCTTACCTTTTAAGGATTTTGCTCTATCTTGTAGTAGCTTCCTCCTTTTGTTGTAGAGTTTGTTTATGGCTGGGGTCCACCAGACTGGACGCTTGCCTTTGGTACAAAGAGTCTTTGTTTTGCTTGGGATTGCCTTATCCATGCAGTCCTGCAGGTGCTGGTAGAAGGCATTTGTAAGTGATTCAGCGGCTTGAGTACTGTTTTCCTCCCGGCTGGGCCTTAAAGGAGACCACACTAGTCTTTAGAAGTGTGAAGTCGGCTTTTGAGAAGTTCTTTACTGTGGTCTTTTTATTACAGGTGGGGGTGGGATGAGGACCTCCAGCGAGATTAGTTTGTGATCTGATCCCACCAGTGAGGGGTATACTTCCGGTGTTGAACATTGTGCTCCCCTGTTCGTGATGATGAGATCAAGTATGTTATCTCCTCTTGTGGGGATGGTGACTAGTTGTTCCATGGCATTTGAGTTTATGAATTCCAGGAACTTTTGGGCTAGGGTGTTTGGGCTTGAGTAGTGTTCCCAGTCTATATTTGGGTAATTGAAGTCACCTAGTATGATGGTGTTTGGTGATACATTTATCCCCTCTAGGTTTCGCCCCCCACACCCCCCTAACTATATATATCAACTCCAGGGTTGCACAACATTGGGGAAGGGGGCAAATCTGCTTGTTGACCAAATGAACTGTCAACCAAATGAGTGTCGATCATATGAACTGTCGACCATGTGAAGGGGACCCATATATATATATATATATATATATATATATATATATATATATATATATAAACATACTTGTACACATCCATTACTGTACATATACATGCACATATAGGCACATATACTGCCCACCTTTCATGGTGGGAATATCAATTATGAAACAGTTGTGTGACATACAATTATGTTATAATATTGCACAGTGTTGTGCAGAATGCATTTTGCTGTCCTCAGGCCGTATAGCTGTAGCAGACCTCACTGGCTGTAACTCAGTCCCACAGCATTTAACCACCACATGGCATATGCCTGCACTGCTTGCTGATTTCAGTGCCACACACTACAACCTACATAAATATGTGCACATAGCAACCTTCAACTACATATATATGTCCAGCCTTCACTAACAGTTGCAGTATGTCCCTTGCCCTATGCACATCTGCATATACATATAGATACGGACTGCTACCACATATGGAGGGTTCACAGTATGTACAGTACCCTTCAGACACATCATTTGGATGCCAGCAAATACATCTCTGTTACATACCTTACCTTTGTATTTCTCACCTCTGTCTGTTGTACCTGTTGACGTGTTTTATTTTTTTATTTATTTATTTTTTTGGTTTGGCTTCTCCAACTGCCTCTGTTTGTTTGTCTGTCTGTCAGTCTCTGTCTGTCTATCTCGCTCTCTCTCCAGTTGCTGCAATGATATGATTGCATGTGTGGACAGCAAGTACAGGCTGCTTTTGTAGGTATCTGCACATGTGCATGTGATGGCCTCTGCACCAATTTGTGCCCACCATTTAGTAATTGCATGCAGCCTGCTGCGTGGTAATTGCAGTTCTCACCATGATTTCAGGACACTGCTATAAAATGATAGGTTAGGTAGGCATAGGCCTTTCGGTTTTGCAAGGTGGGGACCATGCTTATTTGCTGTGGACACTGTTGTGTCAGTCAGAAGTTTGGTATATTTCTCATATCTAAAGCTGGGTTGTAGCCAGCGAAATGCATGTTGTACTGAAACCTGACTGTTGCTCCTTCCAGTACACCCTTCTCAGTGTGTAAGTTTACTCACACCTCCTAATGCTAACACTAGATACATGGGTGTATGTACTTTCTTTTGGAATTAGGGAATTAACTGGCATACAACAGTAGTTATTGCAATGTATTCCTATGGCTTTCTTATTTTCCCTTTACATTCACTCCTTGTAATGCTTGTTATATTTCTTTATTGCAATGTATTCCTATGGCTTTCCTATTTTCCCTTTACATTCACTCCTTGTAATGCATGTTATATTTCTTTCAGCACCAAGTTATTGCATATCTGCTGTGGTGTAGTGGTACTTCATGCAGACTGGTGAGTCCGAGGTCCCGGGTTCAAGACTGACAAGGTTTTTCATTTTGCTGCTGAGCAGTAGAAGGGCCTTGTCATGCAGAGTGACTAAGGCACTTTTAAGCAGTTGTAAGCAGGTTTGCGCGACACTTAGTGATGCTAAGCTTAGCTTAGCTTATTTTATTTTAGCAATACGAAGCCAAGCTTGGCTTAGCTTATCATATCTTAGCAATGCTAAGCTAAGCGCACACATGCGCACACTGGAGCAAACCCGCTTACTGCTGTTTACAAGTGCTTACTCCCGCTAACCCCTGCGCTTATTTCTTTGACAGAAAAGTAAATGGGGAGATAAGAATGTGGTGATAAAGGGTGCACAAAGAGGGGAAGACAGTAGGGAAACCAGCTCGGGATGTACAGGATGGGTGTGGGGAGGGTCCATAGCTGCCCATTTCTTTACTAGCAACAGCTGTGCATATGCCATACATTAGGAGGGATATTTGAAACATTCCACCCCTGAGAGAGGGGTGAGGACAACTAAGTCTGTTGTACTACCAATTATGAATATCAAGCTCATGCACTGTTTGTGAACTGCTACACTGTCATTAGTACGTTACTCACTTCTGAACAGTTTGTGGTTTGTTTGTGTTGACATTAGCACAGTCTGCTCAGGACAACTGGACATATTTCACTACTGTGTATGCCTACCTACACCCTTGGTTGTGCCTGACTACACGGGTATATAGTACCTGTGGGTAGGGGTGCAGAAGTGCAGAGTGCATTATTTAGTATCGTGTGATGTTTATCTTACTGAACATGCAGAGTTGCTGTGTACCTGTAAGTCTATGAAGGCTAGTAGTCTGTCTGAGTAGCTCCCACCTGTGGACATATCCAGATGGTAGACAGAGGTCAGCCTAGTATTCTTTGACTGTGCACCACAGCAGTCTTTTCAGCACCCGAACAATGGCATTGTTACAGGTGGTTGCTAGCAGTACATGGCTACATCCTTTGATATTTCTGTGTTGTACTTCTACATAAGGGCATGCTTGTGAGATTCATTCTATAGCTATTTGCAGAGTGTGCAACAGCAGACAAGCTGATATGCCTGTGTGTTTCTGACTCTTCCAGGCCTCAGATACTCTCAGTATATATTTGAACAGCCTCAGGGAAAGGTCACCTGTGATATATTTCAGACATTTTGCAGTTCAGAATTTGGGGGATTCAGAGCATATGTATTACTACACCTTTTCTGACGTGCAAGCAGTATCTACTCTCACTTATTGACATTTGTCATTAAGTGAGATTCCACACCTTTCTGCCTACTGTTAGTACATTTCACAGGGAGTCAGAGGGGCACAGCTAACATTTGTTTACAAATCAGGGTCATCACTGCAGAGCAGTCACTGTTGGGAGGTCTGGCCTGTGACCTATGCAAATATGCCAGTATTTATCCCGCTCTGATACTGTGTGGGGTTTGTAAGCTGCTACTGTGACCTTATTCTCTACTAGCATGGCTGATTCTCTTTTCACAGTCATGTCATGCAATTCCACAACACCTGCTGGTTAAGGCCCACAGAACAAGATTTGTGTTATGCCATTCCTATTTTCCCTTTACATTTACTCATGGTAATGCATGATATATTGCTTTCAGCACTAAGTTATTGGATATCTGCTGTGGTGTAGTGGTACTTCATGCAGACTGGTGAGTCCAAGGTCCTGGGTTCGAGACTGACAAGGGTATTTTATTTTGTTGCTGAGCAGTACAAGGGCCTTGTCATACAGAGTGACTAAGGCACCTTTAAGCAGTTGTAAGCGGGTTTGCGCGATACTTAGCAATGCTTAGCTAACCGCACAAAAGTTCACACTCGTGCACCCCCACTAACTACTGCTTAAAAGTGCTTACTCCCGCTAACCCCCGTGCTAATTTCCTTTAAAGAAAAGAAAATGGGGAGATAGGAAAGCGGTGAAAAAGGGGGCACAAAGAGGGAAAGACAGTAGGGAAACAAGCTCGGGATGTACGGGGTAGGTGTAGGGAAGGCCCATAGCTCCCCATTTCTTTACCAGCAACAGCTGTGCATATGTATGAAATTTGGTGTGAAATTTGAAACCTTCCACCCCTGAGAGAGGGGTGAGGACAATAAAATATGTTGTACTGCCAATTAGAATTATCAATTTACATGTCCAGCGGACATGTGTGTGAATTGGGCAGCTATGTATGGGGCGTAATTTTTTTGTGGGAACAGATTGTCCTTTTTTTTAATTTTTTTTTCAGGTGAGAGTGGAATGTGAGGTAGAGGATGTAGGTATATTTGGGGAGGTAGGTTGGGGAGGTAAACACACAAGACAAACAAGATGCATACAGGGGCGGGGTTTGACACATTGACAATTGACGGGGAAGGTTGTTTGGAAATTGCAAGCCCATGAGCCCACAGATGGTAACAGTGGGACTGAGATCCCCAGCCATGGGCAGTCACCACTGCACCTTCACAGCCCCTAGGGTGGCTGTGCTGGGGGCTGAGTAGGATGGGCAGTCCCACCCGAGAGATGCGCCACTCTCGCCTCAAGCTGGCGTAGGGGATCAGCGACTGAAAGCTGAATCTCCATACACACCACAGCCTGGACTCTTTGAAGGGTGACAGGTGGCCCTTCTCCACCCACACTTGCATGGGGGGGGGCGAGCCCCATCCCCTGCAGCGCTTCCACCCAAAGGTGACACAGGACCAACGGAGGAGGGGAGCTCGGGCTGGGCACCGGAGCTGCTGGTGCCAGGTGCACTGGCCAACTGAGGAGGGACAGGTGGGTCCACTGGGACAGGCCTTCCCATACATTCTGTGATTAGGTGTGTTTAATTACAACATAAACAACAGCATTCCAGTTGTTGTAACAGCATGCAGTAATATTCCCATTAACTCAACACACCAAGGTTCCAACAGTTGAACAGCAAGCATAACACATGCATATATTGAACGACAGTGGATATTCCAACAGCATGCAGGGATGTTTGGTAGCAACAGGACACCATGAACGTGGTGTTTGAACAGGGCACATGCATCAACATCAATGCAAATATTTATAAACAATAGGACATATGTCCCAACAAATATTTAACTTTACACATACCCATTGAGGTGTGGAATTGCATGGCTTATGCATATACGGTAGGATGTAGACAAAAAAACTCGGTTAACATCTTATAATGACCATTTAGTCTACACTACATTCCCAGTGACTGCAAGTCTATATCCCCTACCTGTATTATTACACTTGCCACCATACATTAGGTTGTGTCATGTGTTTGGCTAGTTCAATATATGCCTGACCTATATCTGACATACTAACTTTCCAGGATGCAGATGTTACTGCTACATATTTCTTGTTTGCATTTATATTTCTTTATCTACATATCTGGGATGTTTTCACGTCACATTTTCATTTCGATTTGTACAGAACCCTGCATTTCTTAACACACACTCACATTTCTGGTGAATAATTACATGCTACATGTGTGCCAGGTTTACTTATTCATGCCAGCCAGTAACTGACTATTGTGGACTGTATATATGTTTCACAGCTACTAGTACTTCCATCACCCACTTTATATGGGACTGTATAACTCTGGGTTGCCAGCACATTTTCAACCAGTACTGTTTGTAGAATGCAAGGGTACAGCAACATTTCAGACTCTGTGACACAGACAATCTCTGGGTTTTAGACCTTTATTAATGACATTGCACACTTTTCCACAGGCTCACTTCTTTATTTGTTTTAACGGTGTTTATGGCAGACATGTTCAAGACATATTATACCTTTATTAATAGGTTAGAACAGTCTTTTTTCAGGCTCACTCACTTATGTTATATGAAAGTGCCTGCAGAGATATTATTCCAGACATATGTTACCTTTCTTAATGGGTTACTACACTCTTTTTCTGCCTCTCTGACGTTTTTATCTGGCAGTACATGCAGAGGACTTAGGCAATTCTGTGGATGTTTTATTGGACTACAACACATTCTTTCATGCTCTCAAAAAATATTTTATATAACAATACGTGCAGAATAATCACTAACCTGCCTGGTGGCGCAACCTTAGCAGCCTATCAGCATAGGCTTGCTGATTCGTAACATGGTCACCTCTAGCTGTAAAGTCAATGAAGGGATATTGAAACATACCTATCCGTTATACTTACTCCATTATCAATTCTTACATACTGCATTACATGGCTACATACTCAGTTGTGGGGCATCCTGTGTCCCATGGGCCTCCTGTATCCACTGGTTCAGGCGGTCCTGCTTTTGTCTCTTCAGGTCTGCATGGTGGTGATGGACCTGCTCACCAGTCCGGGGAACGCCTGTGGCACTGGTGAGGTCACGAGCTAACCAGTTCCAAGCCTCTGCCTTGTACTCCGTCCCTTGGAACTGGCCCTGCAGGAGTCTTGACTTGTGATGGTGGACAAGGAGCCAAACCATGTATTTGGACTCCTCGATGCCCCAAAGTTGCGCTTGGAAGCCTGAACCCTCTCCTGCACCTGCCATTCTGACTGCAAATGTGAGCTACAATCAGTTATGTTGAGTATTCCCGCCTATAGGGCTTAAATATGCCGAATTTCCCGCACTTTTTTGTGATTGGCTGTTTTGTAAAATTCTTGGCTGATGCAGACCTGCTTAGTAATGGTTAAACTACCATTCGTAAGTATATGAATGTTAATAGTGGCTGCTTTCCCCTATGTTGTCATGGCTTTGTGGTTCTGTACTTTGGTTATGATGCACAGGGTCCTGGGTTCGAACCTTGTCATTCTTTTATTTTAATACTGTCTAGACAGGCTAGGGGGTGTGGCTGCGTTTAAGCAACTTAGCTCTACGTTGCTCCCCGGTGCCCTGGTTAGCACGGCGCGCACGTCCGCGCAAACACATTGCACTGGGTAAAGCGCTTTTAAACTTTGGGCAACTCTATTCCACTGGGTAAAGTGCTATTAAACCATGGGCAACTCTGTTTAGCTGGGTAAAGCACTATTTAACTATGGGCACCTCTGTTTAGCTGGGTAAAGGGCTATTAAACTATGGGCACCTGTGTTTAGCTGGGTAAAGCGTTGCTTAACAACAGCCTATTATATATCTGGGTCCTTTGAAAATATATATTTTGTTCACTGATACATTGGCCATGTCACTGCTTTTAATAAAATTGTAATCATATATGTCTGGTATTATTTCAAATACTGATTTAAAACATAAATAAGAAGGGGAGTGATGGGACTCGAACTGTAAATGCCTATTCTTTGTGCATACGCTATACCATTACGCTATTGCAATTTGGTGTGATTTGCATAAACATTCTTTCTTATGCTCTTCCATGTCAGAATTGCTAACTATAGCTAAGCAATGGGCACACCCGTGCAAACATGAGCAAATACAGGCAGCTATATCGTGGATTTTAAAACAAAAAAATATTTTACTTTTTATAACTGTGATGGGGGTTTACAGTGTCAGGGAGTGTGGTGTTGGGTGCAAGTACATTTGAGCGAACTCGCTCTTGTGTGTTGACATTTTGCTTTTACTACACTTGCAGGGGCGTGGACATTTAGACTGTTCGGCAGTCGGACACGCCCCCTGCTTTCATACTCAGTCCGTGTAAGAGTTACGGTTGAGTCAGCATGCCCTCATGAATATTCTTGGCACACTGACGTCATACCGTTCAACTGCAGCCTCCGAGTAAGACTTATTAAGTCTTACATGGAGGATTCGTGTATCCGGGGGCATGATTTTTTCTTTTACTTTCATTTTTAAGTCTATTTATGGACAATTTCAGGCCATTAAAGCCAAACCCCTCTAGCTGTGGACATGCATGTTTCTGCCTTTTTAAGACATCATCAGCACAGCATAAGAGGAACGTTTCACTTTTGGAAACACAGGGCTGTCATACCCAGCTGATATCCATAAACATTAGGGTGTCTACAAAATATCCCAACTAACAAACTAAAACACAGAGTAAAAAGGTCACACAGATAACCAACTGGTTAAAAAACACAACAAGAAAAATCTAGCAAAGTTAGACTTCTAACTAATAGAAGTTTTCAAGTTATCATGATCTTGGAGTTGGTATATGTAAGTTTGGGGGTGTGTGAGAGGTTTGCCCCACTTCAAATAGAAGTGTTTTCAGTCATCTTTTTTTTTGCTTGCCAAGTGCCAACATGTCAATAGGAAGCCTTTCTTGATTGGTGCAAGCTACATTATGCTAAATTAAAGCTGCAGATGGTAACTAACAACCACTGCTCTAATCTTTTCCTTCTATGTTGTGGAGCTAGGCAAGGCTGGCCACTGTCCCCTCTCCTGTTTATCTTAGCAGTTGATCCAGTTAGCTCTTTTCTGAGACAGAGGTTACTAGAATGGGGAATTCCTGCCATGGGAGGCAAGGCTGGCCACTGTCTCCACTCCTGTTTATCTTAGCAGTTGATCCAGTTAGCTCTTTTCTGAGACAGAGGTTACTAGAATGGGGAATTCCTGCCATGGAAGGCAATCAACTTTCAAATGCATTGTATGCAGATGACTATGTCTTATGCATGGCAAATCCACAAAAGTATATAACAGGAAGTATATGCCCACTTCATCCCTTTTGAAGTTTTTCCAGATTAAAGGTGATTAAAGAAAAACATACTCATTCAACTAAACCCGAGGAAAGATTAAGCTAAAACCATGTGCAGAAAACGAGGAATTAGATTTGCCCTGCAGTATAGCTATATGTGTGTTAGTATTCAGAGTATAGAGATATTGAATCACTTAATTTAAAATGTCTCTAATACTCATGAGTGTGAAGTAAAAATTAGATCCTGGGCTAAATGAATGTTCTTTTTATGGCAAAAATAGCAATAAGAATGAGTACTCTCTAGATCCTTCTAAGTTTATCATCTCACCCAATAACCTTAAAAATCCAAAGGATATTTATGAAATTTATATGGGATGGTAAGGATCCCAGATTAGTCAGGATAAAAGTAATGACATCTGTTAGATCGGGAGGGCTGGGAGTACTGGATTAAGTAAGATATGCACAAGTGGCAGACGTAGTCCATTTTATACAGGCAATAATTCAATCATGGGCTGGTACGGTTACTTACTGAATTAACATTAATATTGCAGCAAAGCCAAAGACAAGGACCTAAGCCAAGGAGATGAAAGGTGATAACACTTAAGAATCTAAGGAAAAGGAGCCTCAAACCAACCTGATAATCACTCTGGACCTGGATATTGGCCAACGTGGAGTATAAGACCTACCAGAAGTCCATTTTCTGGGAAGACTGGGTAGCAGGGGATTTTATTTGGAGGAGGGAACTCTTTCCCAGATAATAAAAATTATATCCTAAAATAGAATGAATGCAAAACAAAGGTTGCAGAAAGTGTTTTTCATTGGTGGTACTCCATTTAGTTATCTAGTATTGGGCGCTCTATTAATACCAGAGCTGATCCTCTATGGGACTTGCTGTTCATTGCCTAAGTATTTAATTTTTCTCACCCTCCCACCCATTCTACTTCTGTTGTGCTTTTAAATTTGGTGACTTTTGAGTTGCCCACCCCTACTATAACTTTCACTTTTGACACTCCTCCCAGTCTCATCTCATCAACTCACTCTACTGAGCACTGAGAGATTAACTGGGAAGCACCCCCCCAGTTTCTTAAACTTGATTTATCTTCTGTTTTCTATCTCCCCACTTACTAAAATAATGTTTGTGCTTCGTCCTACTTTATTTTGCTTTTTGCAGCACATTCTTAATGTGTTCAGTTGCATTTTATCTGCTACATTTATTATTGCTTGTTAGTAGCCTGATTACATTGTAACTGTTATTCAAAGCTTCTTAGTTCTGATTTAAGCACTTGGGCTCCAAACTAGTTACCTTACATTAGGATGGTTTGTATTCTACACTCTTGTGGCAGGAGAGGTAGCTTACACCCTTCTGAGATGGGAATTACTGGTTGAAGGCTTATTGTCTCTGTTATTCTAAAAGTGTCTTTGTACTGGTTTAAGCACTTGGGCTCCAAACCTGTTATTTTACATTAAGAAGGTTTGTGGTCTACACTTGTGGGGGATGAGAGGGTAGGCCCCACCTTTCTGAGCTGGGAATTGCTGATCAAGGCTCATTATACCTCTAAGTATATTTGCTCTGGTTTAAGCACTTAAGTTCAAAACAAATTATTTTACATTAGGAAGGTTTGGGATCTGCAATCTTATGTCTGGAGAGGAAAGCCTATGCCTTTCTGAGCTGGGATTGCTGATGTAAGTCTTATTGTGCCTTTATTTGGCTAGAACGTCAGCTTCTTTAAAATTTGAATTTCTGTGCCTGCATTTGGCAACATTTGGCGACTGAGATACTTGGAGGAGTGTAGCTGGTTTCTGCTAAACTCTACAAAAGCTAAGGATCTGTATTAGATAATTGAACTTTCAAAAGTTCGACTGTCATATGGTCGACACCATATGATCGAACTTTTATAAATGTTCGAATATCTAATAAAAAAAACTACACAAATAACCTACATGAACGTTTTAAGCAGGGGAGCTCCCCCCATACCCCCCGCTCTTTAAATATACCAACTCTGAGATCGCACTACAGTGCAGAAAAGGGAAATCTTCCCATTCTGTGCTATACGGAGATCTCTGTTAAAATGTTTGAACTTTCAAAAATTCAATCATATGGTGTCGACCATATGACAGTCAAACTTTTGAAAATGTAATCATCTAATATAGACCCAAAGCTAAGACTTACATTATCATATCCACTGTTGCATCACTTGTTTTTCACATTTTTTTTTGTCACAACTGTTTTAATTATTTGTTTTGTTAGATATCTGCACTTTTTACCTTTTTTGCAGCCTTTAGTTAGAACTGCCTTGGTTCCACTTTAGTGAGAGTAGAAGGAACCTTAGTCATTTTCTGGTTTGAGATTGTGTAAAGGAAAGAAGAGAGTGCTGTATTTGATTGGGCAAAGGGCTTTGTTTTTGTTTTTTTTTCTTTTTATCAAATCTCCTCTGCTATTTAAGAATCACAGTTGCACAACTCTTGGCTCATAACCTATGAGCTCTGAGGTATTTGGTGACATTTGATTGAGAAGAAGAATGTTGCTGGTTTCTGCAAAACTCTGCAAAACCTAAGACTTGCATTACTATATCCACTGTTTCAGCACTTGTTTTTCACATTGTTTTTGTCACAACTGCATTAGTTGAGTATTTCTGTGTTGAGTATCTGTACTTTTTTGATCTTTTTTACAGTCTTTAATTGGAACTGCCTTGGTTCTACTTTACTGAGAGTACAGGAGATCTGAGTCAATCTCTGGACTGAGATTATGTAAAGGAAAGCAGAGTGTACTGTTTTTGATTCCCCTTGTAATCTGTGTAGACACCGATCTCTCGCATTTAAGTTTCTCTTAAAAATACACTTAGCTATTAGAGAATGTAGTTTGCACATAGCGGAGTGTTGCTCATCAAGTTCCTTGTGTTATTGACCTATTCAGCATTTAAATTTCCCATCACTCCTCCCTAGTAGATCAGCAGCCATGGATATATACTTCCCATCTATCTCTGTGGCCATTCTGGTTGAGAATACCATTCTGGGTCATTGCAGCAATTGCTTCATATACACTGACAACCCACACATTCTTAATAAAGTGGATAACGTATGAGTGAGGTGTAAATACACCTTAATGCTGGAGGCAAAACTCTCTCATAAACTAAAACTAATCCTATACAGGTTGTCAGTGACACTTGCGCCATGCCTACTGCACAGGGTAAAGACCCTACAGATAAAACCACTTATGTTGAAGCACTTATAGGTAACCTTCTTAAAAAACTAAGAGCTCCTGCACAGTAAAATCAAAGAAAGGGTCCTCAGTCATCAAGTGTACACTTCATTAAAACACCACCCACAGCTGCACATAGTAACACTGTATCCAATGCCTCTACTGCTAAGCCAATAAGGCAAACCAGTGTACAACCAAATTACCTGGTTATTGGTGATTAAGTAGTTACACTGATGTCCCCCTCACCAGACAGAGAAAGGAGAGAGTCACATTTAGCTGCCTTTCTGGGACAGGTATCTATTAAGCCACACATGCGCTCAAGTCTTTAAACCACAGGTACAAGTATAACATTGTTATAGTCCAAGTCAGTGTTAATGACCAGGGGTATATCTCCCTTGACTGTATGAAGCGAGACATGACCGAGCCCACTGATTATGTGTTAGGCAGATATGAGCCTAGCACTGAGCAGCATACTACCTTCTCTAAAGATGTTGCCATGTTACCAAAAGAAAATAATTGATTTTAACAAATGGCTTAGCTTCTGGTGTCACGCAAAGGGAGCACAATATTTGATGGCCTGAGAGGACATGGTTAAGAGACCATGCTCCTTTGCCAGGGAATGGTCTGCTCTTATCCCATCGTGGCTTTTGGATATTGGCAAAGACCTTTCCCACCCCCATAGTGCTTTTTTTTAGGCAATGCCAAACTGATAAACCTCCAATCTTAACTGAACCTGTGATGGAATATCTGAAGGTAGTACTGCTCAATGTTAGAAGTCCTAACAAGAAACTCCACTCCCTGAAAATCTTCCTTTTCCTGGAGAGTGTAGACATCTGTGTAGTTATGGAGACATGGTTTAAAGTCACAGAGAGTACCCCAGCAGTGCAAGGTTATAATGTTTTTCACACCTTTAGACCAGCACAGGAGGGAAATAAGGTGGAGGAGTATCAGTCTATATTAAAAGCAACCTCACATCCAGACTAGTTAAAGAGTATGACCCAGTAGAACTCATATATGTGCAACTCACCATAAACAGAGTCTTATACCTTATCCTTGCAACCTGCAGGTCCTCCTCCATATCCTAGGAAACGCATACTATCTCAAGGAACTAGAGTCCCTCACCATTCAACCCAGTGCAAGCTTCATTGGGGATCTCACCTAGCCCTCTATAGATTGGGAATCCCACACCTCTACTAATGCACAAGCCCAGTGATTCCCAGACTTTGGTAATACCAACATCCTAGAACAGTTGGTCCATTCTCCTACCAGGATTACAAACATCCTGGACCCTATACTCACAAACATGGTGGAGTGATGTTCCTTATCCAGTGTAATGTCCTCACTCATCAGATCTGACCTTACGACAGTATAGCTAGAAATAAAAATGAAATCCAGGAGCCCAATGTAAACAAAAACCTTTAGGAAGTATTCCAAGGCTAACCTCTCTCTGCTAAGTGACAACTTAGCTAAATTCCAAACACCCCCAAACCATATGCTAAGCTATTTATAAAAGCCCTGTACAGCAATATTGATGGCTGTATAGAGTGAGCTGTGCCCACTCATATTAAGCATTAGACAAACTCAAAAGTCAAACCACCCAGATGGAATCACACCATCAAATGGTTATCCAACAAAAGAAAAAAAAAATCTTTGCCAAACACAGAAAGAACAAAGCTGGACATATTAAAAATTTCCTGACCAATCAAAACTGGCAGTGAAGAGGGTTAAATAATACCTCAAAGGCTACATTTGAAGAAAAAAATAATTTCTCAGGCTAAGAACAAACATACAGCTTTCTACAGCTTTGTCCATATCTTCAAAGAAAATGCACAGCAATGCACAGAACTGATAAACGTCATCATTCACACTGAACCAGAGGCCATTGGCTACCTTTTGGCTGACAGAATCAGCTCAAATTACTCCCCACACTCCATTTGATAGTCCAAAGGAAATAGTGCATACCACAGTCCCCCCAGTAATTACTCTGGAACAGATCTTCAGTGCACATTCCAAGGCCAAAAACACAGTGTCAGTGGACCTCGATAACATCCCTGGATGCTTACTAAATAGCATGAATCATGACCTCTCTGGTCCATTTGAATTACTATTCAACTGGAGCCTACAGTCAGGTTTTGTGCCCAAAGAATATAAGATGGCTACAGTCATTCCCCTGGTCCAACCACTGATCCAGTATTTACAGGTCCATAAGTCTGACCAGCCTCATATATAAGGCCATGGAAAGAATCCTCATTGACTTGATAAATGAGGATATAGGTAACCTTGAAATGCTGGGCCCATCACAGTTCAGCTTTGTTAAAGGAAGATCAGGCTTACTGAATCTGGTGGACTTCTTTGAGAGGGTCACCAGAGCAATGGATTATGGCAAGAATGTGGACAAGCTCACTAAATTAATATCTCACTGGATAGCCAGCTTGGCACTGATAGGACCCAGGAGTTCAAAATAATGAGGCCACCTCCACCAAGAAGTCGTTCATTAGCAGAGTCCCTCAGGGCTCAGTACTTGGCCCAGTCTTTTTTTGGCATCTAGTTCGATGAAGTGGAAGCAAACACTGAAGGTTTATGGCTGACTAAGTTTGCAAAGGATTGCACTATGAGGGTTATCATTGACTCCCCTGCAGACACTAGCAGTATTAAAGAAGGCCTGTTGCTGACTAACAAATGTTGTCAAAGCCATGGTCTTTAACTCGATGCTAAGAACTGCATAACTGTACCATTTGGGAAGATAACCATCCCAGCAAATTGCCGTGCTGATAATATGGCCCTGTAAGTCGACTCAGTGACCAGTGATCTGGGTAAGCATGTATACAGTAGCCTTATAATGTCCTTCAATTCAATGGTTGCAGTATTTATAACATCTGGGATTCCCTGCCTTGGGTAGCTCGATGTCTGGCCAGTATGCAAAAGCCTATGGTCACTGTAAGGTACACTGTACATCACATGTATGCTCTTCGCATACAGTAGGGCATAAAGGTGATTCTAGATGCACCATCTTCAGTACGTCTTTGCTGCCGGTCTGAATGCATCGCTGAATCATCAGTCTGAACACCTACATCTTTTCCACCAGTCCGGTCGCATCTCTGGATCTTCAGTTTGAACACCTACATCCTGTTTGCTGGTTTCCGAGCCATTGCAGATAAGTGCCCTGTTGGGGTGTCATTTTTTTTCTGGACTTTTGGTTGCTTCTGGGAGTTCATATCATTCAGGAAGGGTAAATGCCAGTGTGGGAGACAGATTCCCCATAAAGACTACCAAGAACAGTGTTTGTTTTACCTAGACACCTCTCACAACCATACCACCCGTTTTATTGTCAGGCTTTTGTACCGAAGACTCTTCATAGTAGTCTTTCTTCCCTTGAATTTTATCTAGAGAATCACTGACTTAAGCTTCTCTCTAAGGATACTATGGAAGGAACTTCTCACCCTGAGAATCAGCCATCAGGGAAGAAGAAGAAGATTATTAAGAAATCAAGACTGGAATCTTCCACTGTCCAGCATCTGCTGGACGTTTCTCCCGAGGAGAGTGAGAACCTGGAGACTTGCCCGGCTTTGTTGTCGGATTCCTCTGCTGTGACCAGGTTGGAGGTTGGTGGGGATCCGGCTTTCAGCACATCCGATGAGGCTTTGCATACATCCATTTCAGACATTCAGGGGGAGCCATGGTTGATTATTTCCAAGGGGCCTAGGGGTGCTCCTCAGATTTTAGTTAGGGAAGAAGTCCCAATTACTGTTACTGAATGCCATCCTGGGTAAGATCCTTCTAAGTTTTACAGGGAAGACATCCCATTAAAAAAAAAAAAACAAACAAAAAAATAAATAAATATGTGTCTCCTGCTCTACAGAGTGAGTGGCAGGCCTTCACTCAGGGTTTTTTAATGCATTAATGGCATTAAAACCTCCTCGGGGTTTCTGTTCCAGCTCCCCCTTGGTGCTCTACTCCCCTTAAAAGGCTCAGGTAACAGGATTCCTCTGAGTTGGAGTTGGATTCTGATGGGAATCCCTTGTTAGTCTTCCCAGATTCCTTCTCCTTTGGATTATGGGTCAGAGGAAGAGGAATCTAACAGTCCAGATGCTCCTTTTGAAGAAATTTCTTTTGGGAACACAATCTCCAGGATGTTTCAATTTTTTTTAAATGGGATTGTGCTCAGGTCTTTGAAATCCATAAGTGGTACTATGAGTTGCCGCATATAGAATTTTGGAAAGTTGGGAGGGTGGCCTAATGGTTAAGGTGTTTGTCTTACAAAGGGTTTGAGTCTCACCCAGGATAATTGGCTAAGCTTAAAATGGCTCACAAGGCAGTTAGCTTAGTACTAACCTATGTTATCCAAAAATGCCTTTAGGTGGAAGGATGGCATAATGGTTAAGATGTTTACCTTGCAGACACAAGGTGTAGGGTTTGATTCTCACATGGAGTAATTGGCTAGGCTTACAATGGCCCACAAAGGCAGTTAGCCTAGTACTAACCTATAACTTCTGTGATGGCTTGGTGGATAACTACTGGGACTATGGTGTATAGGGGCCTGGGTTCGAGACCTGCATGGCTGTTCATTTTTAGGCCTTTGGGCCAATAGCCTAGTACCTACCTATGAACCTATATGTCAAGCAAAGTTCTTCATTAGTACGCTTCAAGAAAAATCTTGATGAGTGGATGGGAAATAGGAAATACACCCCGGGGATCACTTCTGTGTCTCTGCTCGACAGTGGCACAGGAAAATAACTTCTTGGGTGGTGTAAGCCATGGAACCTTGTTGGCTAGGCTTATGTAGGCCCTTGGGCCGATAGCCTAGTACCTACCTATGAACCTACCTATGAACCTATGAAACCCGCTATTCCTCATGTTTTGGCTGCTTTGTTGGATGCATTTTCCAATGCCTCTAAAGCTCCTGATTCTCTGCCCTCTGCACCCAAGAAATCTGATAGGTTTTATAAGGTGCCTGAGGGCTGTGCCTTTTTTGTATGAATGTCCTACTGTGACCCCTCAGTGGTGTCTGCAGCTTCTGATAAGCCCTCTCAGTTGCTTCCTTTGCCCAAGTTACAGTGTTCTGATAAAGACAGCAGAACCATGGAAAGGCTAGGTACAAAGGTTTGCATCTTGGCTAACTTGTCTTTTAGGGCTATTAATTATCAGACCCATATGTCCAACTCTCCTTTCTCAGGCTTGTCAGGTTATTTCTGATCTTCCTCACTCTGAGGGTAAAACTTTTGCCTTTTCCCCATTAGGGACTTCCTAACAGTTGGTTGATCATTTCATCAAGTGTAGTTATGTTGCAGCAGAAGCTGCTTTTGGTTCTGTAATGAGGAGGTATTCCTGGCATTGACTTCAACCATTGCCTGACGATATCAAGGCTAAGTTGATGGATGACCTTCTTGATAATAAACACTTGTTTGGGGAAGCTGCTGCTGGTTTATTTAATTCCCTTCAGGATAAGGGGAAGGGCTTACAGGAACTCAAACATGTGTTTGTCTCTCTTGTTCTTAAATTTCAGAGAAGCTACCCCAGTAATACTGTCTTGTTCACATGCAATCTCACCTGCCTCTTAAGGGCAAAAAGAGTGGCAAGTGGGCTCCTCCTCCTAAGGTTACTCTGACTTCAGGAACTCAGAAGTCTTCCTTTCCAGATAAACCATTGCTGTTTGACTATTCGTCTCTTCCCAGCCATGTTCATCTTTCACTTTGCCTTTCTCTCTCTCTCTCTTCCTGCTTGGCTTCAGATTACTCATGATTCATGCGTTCTGTGCATTATTCGACAGGGGTATTTCATGGTGTGGGACCCCCCCTTTGTGGGCATTCCTCCGCCACATCAAGAACAAATTAGCTTTTTTCCAGAGGTATTTCGACTCAGAGTACTATTCAAGAGGTGCCTGTGTCCCAAAGGGGGAGGGTGTCTTACTCCTGGATGTTTCTAATACCCAGAAAAGATGGTAATTGGAGAATTAGTCTAGGCCTCTCTCATATCAATACTTTTCAGAAGGTGCCCAATTTTGAATGCTATCCCTTCAGACTCTGTTTCCTCTTTTCCTTCCTCAGGTTTATATGGTGTCTCTGGATCTCAAGGATGCTTATCTCCATATTCTGATCCATCCCCTGTTCAGGAAGTTTTTGCTTTTCTTTATTGCTTCCTGGCTTTTTCAGTTCTCTGTTTTGCCCTTTGGCATTTCTACTGCCCCAAGGATATTCACCAAATGCCTCTATCCTATGATTGCTTTTTGCAGGCTTCAGGGGATCCAAGTATTTCCTTACTTAAACAACCTGCTGATTCAGGCCTCCTCTCCAGAGATTCTGTTGCAAAACCTTCATTTTAACATTTCCCTTCTTCAGAGCCTGGGATTCACAACAAACTTCAAAAAGTCTTCTGTGACTCCTTCTCAGGATCAAGTTTTTCTAGGTTGCAGGATTCAGACAGTGACCATGCTGGCATTCCTGCCTCCTCCCAAGGCCTTAACTCTCATTTCCTTCTATCAAACTCTTCTTCCTCTTGCCTCAATTACAGCCAGGGAGTTTCTGAAAGCTCTGGGGTTCATGGTATCCACCATCCCTATGCTCCCTCTGGCCAAACTCCACATGAGAAAGTTTCAGTGGTTCCTGAAGCCAGTTTGGCTTCAATATGAACATCCTCTAGACTTTGTAGTTCCTCTTCTTCCTTGACTCAAGAAGGAACTTTACTGGTGGATCCAGAAGCTGTCTCTAAATCCAGGGGTCCCTTTTCACCCCCCTCTTCCTTCTCAGGAATGTTTCACAGATGCTTCAGACATGGGATGGGAAGCAGCTTTTGACTCTCTAAAAGTACAGGTGGGTATGGTCACCTCTTCTACAGAAGGAGCACATCCGTGTCAAAGAGCTGAAAACCTTTCTGTTGGCTCTTCAGGCTTTTCATCCTCTTTTTTCCCCAGGACTTCTCAAGGTGTTTACAGACAACACCACAGTGATGTGGTGTGTAAACAAATATGGGGCACCAAGATCTTATATTCTTTGCCAGTTAGAACTCCTGCTATGGGATCTTGCTGTCCACTATCAAGTGACTGTTCAGGCAGTTTACATTCTTTTAGGTCAAAACATTGTGGCAGACACTCTAAGCAGGTCCTTAACACAATCCCATGAATGGATGCTTCACGATGATGTGTTTCTGGACATCCTCCACCAGAGGGGTACTCCTCAAGTAGTTCTATTTGCCTCCCCTCTGAACAGACATCTTCCATTATTTTGTGCCACAGTCCCAGCTCCTCTGGTGTGCAAGGTGAACACCCTCTCTTTTTCTTGGAAGGGGATTTTTTGATGCATTCCATTCCCTTCCTCACATTCCAAAAGTCATATTCAAAATTCAACAAGATGCTCCCATATTTTGTTGGTGACTTCCTTTTGGTGGAGACAGCATTGGTTCCCTCTTGTTCTGCATTTAGCCAAGGGCAATCATCACAAGTTACCTCATAGGGTAGACCTACTCACACAAGACAAAGGATCTCTCATCCATCCCCACCTGCCCACAGGCACTGTGGGTGATAAGATCTTGATTCTACATGGATGCCTGCTTTCTGAAGATGTGCTTAGGGTCCTGCAGGAGTCCAGGAAACCCAATACAGGAAATCCTACTTATCCAAATGGAATGGGTTTTCTGTTTGGTGTCTCTCTCATAACCTGGATTCACTTACTGTGGATGTTCCTTTGGTTCTTTCTTATTTGTGTGAATAGCTTAGTGCAGATTTGGCCTATTCTTCTTTTAAGGCCCACTTATCAGCTATCTCTGCTTGTCATCTTCATATCCTCCTTTAGCTTCTAGACATGAAGCTTAACAATTCCTTAAAAGCTTCCTTCATATTAGACCTCCCAGGAAGGCAGTTTCTCCTCACTAGGATCTTAATTTTGTTTTGGAGAAGTTGACTCAGGCTCCTTTTGAGCCTACTGCTTCAGCTTCCTTACAACATTGCTCTTGGAGACTGTTCTTTTGTTAGCACTTACTTCTGCAAGATGAGTGTCTGAGTTTCAAGCCCTTATGGCATTTCCTCCTTTTTTGGTTATTTCATATGGACAAGGTGTCTTTGCATACTAATCCTTCTTTTATGCCCAAGTTGTTTAATGAGTTGTCACTTAATCAGTCTATTCATTTGCCTACTTTTTCTCCTCACTACAATCTGCCAGTGAGAGGGTGCTGCATAACTTGGCTGGACATAGGCAACTCAGATATTATTTGCATAAGACTAAGCCTATTAGTAAATTGGGTCATTTGTTTGTTTCTTTTCATCCTAGGTCTCTAGAATTGGCTCTATCCAAGCAAACTGTTTCTTCTTGGATCTCAACTGCTATTTCTTTTTGTTATTCTTTTTATGGTAAGAGCCTTCCTTCTTCTGTAAAGGCTCATTCTACCAGGGCTGTGGCTTCTTCTGGTGCTTTTTTCAAAGATGTGAATACCAACTCTATTCTGGAGGCAGCTACCTGGACTTCCATGCATATTTTTACCAAACACTACAAGTTGGATGCAATTTCCAGAGCTAGAGCTGATTTTGCTAGGGCCATTTTGCATGGCTTTCTAGAAGGCTCTGCTTGGTCCTTCCTTCTCCCAATTTTCTTCTTGAGCTTTGGCGTTCTCCAAGATGTTATGAATACTGCAACCAGTGAACAGAAGGACATAGTACAATTGGGTAAAATCTTAATAACAGTAGATGTTCTTTTCTTTCCTTCACTGTTGCAGTATTCACTCCCTCCCTGCTCCCCCTGATTCATTTCTCTCCAGGATGTACTGATTACCTCTTGGTTTTCCTTGTACTGGCATTCCTACTGGGGCTATTAGTTCTGAAAATGGTACTTCCGGATGTCACCTTTATGCCCTATGCTATGCGAATAACACACGTGTGATGTTTGGTGCACCTTAAAGCAACCTTAGGCTTTTGAATCCTGGCTGAACGTCAGGCTACCCGAGGCAGGGAATCACAGATGTTTTGAATATTACGACAGTGAAGGAAAGGACATCTACTGTTAGTTAAGGTTTTACACAACTGTACTTTCTACCACCATGTGGCCATGGTATTGAGGACATCCTTTTATGTTTCACAACTTATAAGTAAGGGCATGGCATCTGGGTCCATAAAGGTCATTATCCCACTGTGATCTGCCCTTATCTGACCAAATATAGAGTACAAAGCTCCCTTCAGAATGTACCTGACCAGGCATATGCAGCAACTAGATCTACCTCAGAGATACCTTACAAAAACAAACCTGCTTTACGCTAAGTGCCTTAAAGACCATTCCCTATACTCAGTCTGCTATACATTGCTGAGGAGTGATCTATGCCTGGCTTAGATAGCATCTGCAAACCTCACACTTGTGAATCTCCTGCATATTTGTAAGTAAAACAGTACCAGTATTACAGGGTCTAAGGACCTGAGTTTTGGCTGTGACATAAATAGAACATGCTGGAGAGACAGATATTTTTCCACAGACTGCCATTCCCATGAAAATTGGAACATCTATGTGATGCTAAGTTCACCTATTATATAATTTAAATGCAACCTAGACCAGTGGAGGGACCCCTTTTGGACAGAGGTGGCTTATAATGCCTGGCCTTCACTGTCATATTTGGAAACAAGCTGTCATTATTATTTTGGGAAAAATTCACTAGACTTAGAAACATCCTCCCAGTTTGTTAGCCTATTAACAGTCTATGAATTTATGTATAATTGTTTTTTTTTTTTTTTTTTGCACATAACCTGCTATTTTTTTTGAGGCTCATCCAAAAATAATACTCAAAAATGAGACAAAGGTAATTTTCCATGTAGAAGGTTTAAGGCACGCAAGCATTTATACTCTAATTGTTTTTTTTTATCACCCCATCCTACATCATTTTGTAGAATTTTCTTTTTATGCTGCTTGTATGACAAAAATTGGTTTATTATGCTTTTTGTGAGAGTTTCTATGCTTTTTATATTGGTAAGACCAGTTGGTAGTTTAAAGATAGAATTCTCAAACATTTGAATGACATCAGGAACTTAAAGCTTATTAATGCTCTAGCACAACATGTTAAAGACTCTGGCACCAACCATAAGTTCCAGTTATTTTGTTTTAGAATTGATATTTGATGATGCCAGAAATGGTGATATTAAAAATAAAAGTGAAGTGAAGGAACAAGGCTGAATTATGGAAGTAAGGGCTGACATTTCCAAGTATTAATGGATATGTTTCTTTAAAACCTGTTTTGAAAGCATGGTCACTTCCCTATTGACACGTAATGGAGTCAGGAGTGGTGGGGAGCATTTGTTTGAGTTTGATAAATAAAAGACTATACCAATGTGTGTTTATTTAATGATTATTTTTTGTTAGAGTTGGCAGCCAGCAGTTATTATTAGAAGGAACATATTTCTAAAAATGTTCATTCGTATTTGGAGTAGATCGCAGCCATGGGATTGTTTTTAAGTGAGTAGACGTTCCTGCCATGCTTTCCATTCAGCTTTATGTTGGAGGTACAGTGTTTAGTAATAGGAGCTAGACTGGATACATTTTTAGTATGCTGTTGATGTCAAATGTCTATGATGTGTTAATATCTTGCTCCATTGGTGAATGTCTTAAATTGTGTGTACATTTATGATGGTTCTTCAGCTAGCTGTATCATACTGCAATCGAGCTTCAAATAATTTTTAGCCTGTTATTAATAGTGTAGTTAGATTATTTTGTGTACTGTATATTATCTGTTAGAGTATTGTTGTTTTAATGTTTACATTATACGAACATGTCTTAATGGTTTTGTTTGACTAATGGTCTGAAGAAGCGGTTATTTAACCATGAAAGTGCTTACCAGATATTTGTTGTTGAGCTATCTTTTATTTTTATTTTACTATTAAAATTTGGATTTATAGCTGTGTTGATCACTGGACTTCTATTTCCTAAAAAAATAATTCTCAAATCTTGAGTGAATGGAAGAGCTCTTTCTATAGCTCATCACCCAAATTTATATTCTCATGCATGAAACACTGCTTGGTGAATTTAATTGGAAAAACTTAATCTCAAAAATGTATAAAATTGTTATTACTTATAAAACTACTCCTAATCAGAAATTTTGGGATGTTGTTACTAGAGATTTTACATTGTCCCTATCTCCTATGAATAAATCAAACATTTTACACTCTCTTAAATTAACCTCTAATTTACAAATATGGAAGATTTTTTTCTGGAAATTTTTGCATAGTGGTTTTTATACTGCTAATAAAATTGCTAAATTTAACTCCTCTGAACAGATAATATATTGGAGATGCTCTCTAGAATGTAAGGCCGATTGGTCTCACATCTTTTATGATTGTTCTCACATTAAGCAATTTTGGAATGATATTGAAAATTTTTCCAAGCCATCTTTACTGATTCCTTTATATTATCAAAACCTTTAATTCTTCTGAATGTAAATGAATCTATTGTATTGAATAACAAAAATAAATATCTTCTTTGGACAATCCTAGCAGTAGCCAAAAAATGTGTTACAAGAAGATGGAACTCATCCTTCATTCCAACCTTACAAGACTTCATGACTCTTTTGGTTGAAGTAGCATCAATGGAAATAAAAGTTAAAGAATCAAGAATATAACCAAGAAAATGGACTAACAACCCTTGGAATAAAGTTCTATCTCTTATTCAGTCATTGAATTCAGAAATATCTTCATCTAATTAGTTATATTGAAAGTATGAATGAATGAATGAATGAATATTGTACCCTGCTTTACAGTTTATATAACTTGTTGTTCCCTTTATTTTCCTTTTTTTCTCTCCTTATACACTGCTTGAGGCCTTTGTAAAATTTGTACATAGTTTTATCATAATTTGTTGTTCAAATGATTGTTACTGAAAAATCAATAAAAATAAAAAAACAAAACAATAAAAAAATAATTCTCATTTACATCCTCCTGAATTGCAATCAGGTGATGCACGCAAGTAGATTGACCCTTTAATGACTCATCAGATTGGCAGTACCTGATGAATGCAGCATCCCCTTTATGCCACATCACCATGTATGTATTGGAAAATGAATGTAAGCATCAGGTATAGAAAGACAACCTACATGCTTTATGACATTATATTCTGTCTAATTCCATGCTTTTTGACAAATATTCTACATTTGTTGTCATGCTTTATAAAGTACATTCTATAACTGATGATATTTTATGACTAATTTCATGCTTTATGACAAAATATTCCATATCTGATTCCGTGTTTTATGACATAATATTCCATGCTTTAGGACATAATATTGTTCAACTGATTCCATGCTTTATTGCATATATTCTAAATCTGATTCATGACATGCATTCTCTGTCTGATTCCATACATTGACATATTCAATGTCTGATTCATTGCTTTATAATATTCTTTGTCTGACCTAATGATCTATGCCATACTATTCTGTCTGATGCCATACTTTATGAGATAGATTTTCTTGGATTTCTTGCCTTAATATACATATTCTATTCTATGTCTGATTCCTTGCTTAAGGACACACATTCTCTCTCCGATTCCCAGCTTAATGACATGCACACCATCTGATTCCATGTTTTAGGACACAAATTCAGTGTCTGATTCCATGCTTTGTGACATACATTCTGTATCTGATTCCATGCTTTGTGACATGCATTCTGTGTCTGATTCTATGCTTTGCGACATGCATTCTGTATCTGATTCCATGCTTTGTGACATGCATTCTGTGTCTGATTCTATGCTTTGCGACATACATTCTGTTCCTGATTCCATGCTTTGTGACATGCATTCTGTATCTGATTCCATGCTTTGTGACATACATTCTGTGCCTTATTCCATGCTTTATAAAATACATTCTATGCTTAATTCCATGCTTTGTGACATACACTCTATGCCTGATTCCATGCTTTGTGACATACACTCTATGCCTGAGTCCATGCTTTGTGACATACATTTTGTGATTGATTCTGTTTTAGGACACACATTCTATGATATCCTATGTCTGATTCCATGCTTTACAACATATATTCTTTATGTATGACTCCATGTCTTATGCCATTTGTTCGATGTCTGATTCTTTGATTAATGACATACATTCTTTGCCTGATGTCATGCTTTAGGATATATATTCTTTGTGTCTTTCCTTGCATTATAACATACATTCCGTGTGTTATTCCATGCTTTGACAGTGTGATTCCATGTTATATGATGTACATTTTGTCTGATTCCATGTTTTCTGAGATGTTCCACCTATAATTCATTGCTTTATGAGATATTATTATCTCAATCCATGCTTTATGATATAATATTCTGTGGCTCATTGCATGTTGTATGACAAATTATATGCCTGCTTTATATCATAGATTCTTTGTTTGATTCTAAAATTTATTACAAACATTTTATGTATGATTGTGTATGCCATGGCAAAATATTCCATATCTTATTCCATGCTTTATGGCTTATTATACAATGACTGGCCATTAGCATTTAAAAACAAGCATGCTGATTGTTTAGCCCAACCAGCATTCCTGTTGTAAATCAAGTGTATACCAATGGAAAAAGGTCCAGTCCCCTGGACTTTCTTCTATTAAGATATGCTATGGAAATTCTACTTTTCTTTTTTTTTTTTAAATAAACTTACAAAAAAATTTAGACTTTGAAAGAATGAGACAGATGGGACAGAGAAAAATACAAGGATAACCAGGTATGTTATGCAAAACTTAACATACGTAGCTGATTATCCTTATATTTTCTCTGTCCCATCTCTCTCATATGTTTGAAGTCTCCTGATTTCTTTTTTTTTTAATTAAAAACAAACAAACAAAAAAAAGCAATGGAGATCTTCCTTTCTCCACTGCTTCCTATACACTGCACAGATGTACTGCATAAGTGTGGGAACATAAGTCCCATATGTATGCGGAGTACATCAAGAAAGTCCCAGGATACCGGGGAAAACCTCAGAAGAGCAGCACAATGCCTTTATACATATATAAGTAACTTTTTTCTTAAATATTGTCATTGTATAATATCAATAACCTAAGGCTGGGCGTGGGTAAGGCTGATTTACCCATGGTCGGCTTTGCTTGGTCACAATGAACAACAATACTTATTATCTATGTATGCAGCCAGGCCATTGTGTATGATGAGCAGCTTCTTATCACAGTCACAGTACTGTTCTACTGCCAGTGTGTGTCAGCCAGGCCATTGTGTATGATGAGAAGCTCCTTATCACAGTTGCAGTACTGTTCTACTGCCAGTGTGTGTCAGCCAGGCCATTGTGTGTGATGAGCAGCTCCTTATTACAGTCGCAGTACTGTTCTACTGCCAGTGTGTGTCAGCCAGGCCATTGTGTATGATGAGCAGCTCCTTATCACAGTCTCAGTACTGTTCTACTGCCAGTGTGTGTCAGCCAGGCCATTGTGTATGATGAGCAGCTTCTTATCACAGTCACAGTACTGTACTACTGCCAGTGTGTGTCAGCCAGGCCATTGTGTATGATGAGCAGCTCCTTATCACAGTCACAGTACTGTTCTACTGCCAGTGTGTGTCAGCCAGGCCATTGTGTATGATGAGCAGCTCCTTATCACAGTCGCAGTACTGTTCTACTGCCAGTGTGTGTCAGCCAGGCCATTGTGTATGATGAGCAGCTCCTTATCACAGTCGCAGTACTGTTCTACTGCCAGTGTGTGTCAGCCAGGCCATTGTGTATGATGAGCAGCTCCTTGTTACAGTCGCAGTACTGTTCTACTGACAGTGTGTGTCAGCCAGGCCATTGTGTATGATGAGCAGCTCCTTATCAGAGTCACAGTACTATTCTACTGCCAGTGTGTGTCAGCCAGGCCATTGTGTATGATGAGCAGCTCCTTATCACAGTCACAGTACTGTTCTACTGACAGAATGTGTCAGAAAGGCCGTTGTGCATTGAGCAATGACTCATCACAGCTGCAGTACTGTTCCACAGCCAGATTGTGTTAGACCACCTCAAGGCCCCATTAAAGTATAACCATCAGGGCTAAATGCTGAATGTGCACAGGTACCTCTGTTAGTCATTGTAGGTCTGTGTGCAGAGATGTGAAAACTTTGTTGAGAATATATAGGTGTGTGTAGAAAGTAGGATGAGAGATAAAAACTTCAGATTCAGATCAGGATGTAGCACAGCTGGCCTGTTGTTTGCAGTGAGATAGCTGAGAAGAAGACAGAGGTGAGGAAAGAGTCCAACTGGGCATTTCTAGACATGGAGGAAGCATAGGACAAAGTCTCAAGACAGCTGATTTGGGCAGTTGTGTGCTGGTTTGAAGTACCAGAAACATTGGTAGAATTAGTAGGCCATGTAAAAGAACCCAGTTACTCAAATAGTAACAGCATTCAGATTTTCAGAGGTGTCCCATTGGGTGTGTGTGTGCATCACAGTTCAGAATTTGAGCCCACAGCTGTTCAACGGGTGATGGACTACATTAGCAACAGGTTGGAGGGGCAGATCTACATTGCTGCTGTATGCAGATGATTTGGCATCATAGATGGACTCTGAGCAAGAACCTCAGTAAAGGGGAAATGGAATGCAAAACTAAATGCTCTTGGGATGAAACTGAGTGCAGATAAAACAGTTGTAATAGCAGCAAATGGGGAAATCAGAAGAAAGTCAGAACTGAGATAGAAGGGAAAATAGTGGAACAAATTAAGAGCTTTACGTATCTGGGAGGGGTGGTTAAGGAAAAGGAAAGTCTCAATGAGTAAATCACAGCTAGAATCAGAGGGGCTGCAGCCCACTGTCAGGGGAAGTACATGACAGAAGAAAGTCAAAGAACCTGAAAAGTAAGATGTATAAAATATGGTGCAATCACAACTTTTGTATGGTGCAGAAACCTGGCCAGTAAAGGTAGAGTTGAGGAAGCTAGAGGTGATGGAGCTGAGGTGGCTGACATCAGTTGCAGAATGTGCACTGTGGGACATCTGAAAAAATTAGGACATCAGAGGAGAAGTCAAAGTAGCTACAATTATATAGATAGCCAAAGAGAACAAATTACAGTGGTTTGGGCACATGGCAGAAAAGTTGAAGACAATCTGATGAAGAGATTTGAGATGCACAGGAAGAAGCGAAAAGGAAACAAGGGCATCCAACAAAGTGATGAATGGATTGCGTGTGAGACAAGACATGACGATCAGTCATGACTGTCAATGATTGTAGGAGACTAGCACTTGACTGAGAGAGATGAGGAGAGTTGACACAACACCCTGACCCCATGTAGGAAAATGACAAAAAAGGGAGTTGATGATGACATTGATGTAATTTTAAGCAATATGTATATAGAGAAAGGCCCATAAAAGGAAAAGTGTCAGGAATAGGAAAAGATGGCCTGTAGAGGTTTCACTATAGCAACAGAAACCACAGAAATGGACCTTAATGCAAAGGGAAATGCCCAACAAAACAGGCCAGCAAAACACAATGAAGAAGAGGGAGTGACAGTGCCTCAATCTAGAATTAAGTGAATCTTTGACTGGAGAGGTAGGGTACATGACCCAATAACTCATTCCACTTGCATTACATCCTTATTTCCCTAACCCTCAAGAGATTTGAACCTGTGCCCATTCTTCTGATATTTTCTCTTCCAATACATTAGCAAGGTGAGTCACAAATTTGCATCCATATTGAGACCAGAAGGGAGCCTAGTGAACAACTGTAGGGGAACTACTTTGAAAGATGAGGTATTTGTTGTACCCTACAATCAGTTATTGCCCCAATTGATCCCCGAGTTCAACATTATTTGGGAGAATGTTTTTGATGCTGAGCTTAGGGGTAATCTGGGGCAAAGCCCCAGAGTGGTGTACAGCAAAGGTAGGAACATTAAGGAATGGTTGGAATTGGATGACAGAAGTATAAAGGGAAATTACAACTTAAGGATGAGGAAATGTGGGGTCTGTAACTGGTGTAAGTATATCGATGGGCCCTACGTAGAAATTGCAGGTTTTCATAGGAACCTACAATGTCCCGGTAGGTGTAATTGTAACACTAAGATGGTGGTCTATGTGGCCATGTGCATTCCCTGTCAGACATTCTATGTGGGAAAAAACACTAGGCAGTTGAGACAGGATTGCTTGAGCTCACCAGAGGCATTAAAAACAAAAAACATCCAGTTCACTTTTCCTACACTCATCTGTATGTTCAAATTACAAAAGATTTTTGTTTTTTGTAATTGATAGGTCCTACAGAGAAGGTAGAGGGAGGTGACCCCAAGTTAGACATAGAAATTAAGGAAACTAAATGACAACTTAGACTGAATGCCAAGGTGGAACCTGGAATTAATGAATATATTTCTATAGCTAGTGTGTTAAAACAAAAGAGGAAACTGTGTTAGGTTATGGACATGCATGTAAGCATTTTGGAATTATTGTTTGTAGAAATATTGTTTATTGTGATTTTGCTAGTTCTGTAAGACTGAGCCACAACAGTACTTATATTTGATGTTTAAGTTTGTTATTACAGTTTTGTGAAGTTTTATTCTTCATTTTTCATTATTTTTATTTCATGCATTTTTTTGTCTGTATTCCTTGACCTAAGTGAAATTATCAACAGAATTGAAAATATTTAGGTATGGCAAGGGTTAAATTTCTGAAAGCACTGGAAAAGAGGAAGTGATGTGTAGTATTTAAGGTGTGTTTCAATGAATGCACGACTCTGATGATGCCTGTTGAGGTGAAAGCACTTAGTCTTAGTGTTTTGCTGTGCCTTGTGTATTAACATTTAATAAACCAGCGTTTTTAGCAAGAAGTTGTGTATGCCAGTCAAGTTCTTTTTTGTTTTGTTTATTCAACTTCTTATATTCTCTTTGTAGATTATTTAAAACTGTATAGTTCATCAGATGATGAACTGAAAGCACAACAGCAAGTAGACAAAACTTTTTCAGATGATATATGAGTGTCATTTGGTCTTGATAAATGTGCAAAAGAAACTTTTAAAGCAGGAAAGCTGCAGCACCAAGAAAACATCAGTTTGGGACAAGAATGCCATATAAAACAACTTGAGCAAGAGGGAGTGTATAAATATTTGGGAACGTATGAAAGATCAACAAAACATGAACAAATGCAAATACAACTCATTAAGGAATATTTTAGGAGACATTCATTCATCCTGAAAACAGTGTTGACATGAAGGAACAAAGTTCAAGCTATCAACCATTTGCTATTCCTGTCCTAACTTACAGTTTTGGAGTGCTTGACTGGATTAGATAAGAAAACAAGAGAGATGCTTCATGCTCACCAAATGATTTATAAAAATCAGTGCATACCAAGATTATATATTCCCCTTCTGAAGGTGGTATGGACCTTCTTGAAATTGATTAAATGTATAGAGCTGCATCAATGGGACTGCATACATATCTGCTGACCTTACAAGACCCAAATATAGTGAAAGTTTTGAAACATGAGGAGAATAAATCTAAGATGACTTACCTGCTTAGTCTAGCAGAAGCATATCGGCGTCAAGCGGGAATGAAACTTAAACCAGAAGTAGATAAAAATCAGGTACCAACTGCATGTGCCAAAAAACAAACTAAAGACTATAAGGTGAAGGACCAGATGCAAAGGCAAGAAATGTGGAAAACACATAAGTATAGCTGCAAGTATAGAAAACTCCTGGAAGAACTTCATGTTGATCAGGATCGAATGCAGGTATGGTTAAGGAGAGGCGAATTCAAACCAAGAGATGAAAAGGTTAATATTGGCGGCCCAAGATAGTGGACTACATACACATTTGTTTACAAAGTCCATTGAACATGTGAGAGAAACAAACAAATGTAGGTTTTCTGAAATAGAACTGGAAACAGTTGCACACCTTGTTGCTGGTTGTCACATACTAATGGCAGGAGGACTGTATACTGAAAGGCATAATAACGTGGCAAGATGTTTGCACTGTGGATTGTGCAAACATTATAATATTGAAGTAGCTGAAAAACACTGGAAACATGAGCCACAAGGCATCATAGAAAATGATGCAGTTTACATCACATGGGATCGCCCATTACCAACAGTTCAAAAGACAGATGTGAGAAAACCAGATATAGTGGTCCATGAAAAGAAGACAAAAGTAGCATTGATAATTGAAATTGCTACCCCAAGTGACTATAGTATCTTGCTTACAGAGAGACACAAAGTAATAAAATATCAGGATTTGCAGGCAGAAATGAGAGTAATGTGGAAGAAAGATTCCCAGACAATTCCAATAATAGTAGGAGCAACGGGTCTTATAAAAAAGAATCTGCAATCAAATTTATATATGTTACCAAAACATGAAATTCCATATGAATTGCAGAAGGGGTTGTTATGGGGCATGTTGCAGGTGTTGCAAAGAACATTTCTGCCTGACATCAAAGACTGAAACAATGCTAATTTCATGAACTTTAATCATACTTTGACTTAGGAATGGGGTCCATTCCCATCATGGTATAAGAAACCCAAAAGATTTGGAGAAATTGAAAAAGAGGCAGCATGCAGAAATGCATGTGCAATATTGCACAGTCATAATACTATCCCTGAACGGTGCCAGTACTAACAGATGTAGTACTGCTGTATACAACTTTTAAAGAAGTATTTTGCAGACAAACACATTTTTCATGATAACAAGTATAGTCGCACTGGTGCTCTAGTCTGCATCTGTACATCTCACTAATCCTTCCATTCATAGCAAGGGCTAGAGAAAACAGGGCGTAATGAGAGACTGGAGAGGGGTTGCTTGCTTAGCTAAACATTGTATACTTACAGTATTGACATTTTGATTGTGCTCTGACTTTAGCCTCCCATTGACGGAGGAGGTCAGGGTTGCATCATCTCATGTCATTGTAGTGGAAACATTACTGTTTTCCCACATATGGGATGCAAGTAGCATGAGTGACAGCCTTGGCCAAACTATTCCAGGCATCAGCATTATACTCTGAATGAGTACAGGACTTCTGCAGAAGCTACCAGCTGTAATGCTTGTGGAGTATTCCAGAAAAATCTTGGACTCCTCTTCACATCATCTTTGTCCTATAAAAGGAACAGTACTCTCATATTCTCCAGCCATAATTGTCTCACCTTCAAAGATCTCAGGTGAAATGGCAGAGAAATGGCACACATGCAGTTCTCATGTGTCACACCATGTGCACAATGATGGGCACCTCATTTGTGTGATGGATGGCAAAATAAAATATATGTATTGTATTTTTATGCTTCTAATGTCACTAAATTTAAGGTATGACACATGGCAGTCCTCCATTTTGCTGTATGCTGCTGAGAATATATGCTAAACTTGAGCTCTATCTTCAGATGGTTAGTAATGGGATGACAGTTATCTGCATTTTAACATAAGTGGCTTCCTGCTCATGCATTATGCTGCCACAGTCGCTCAGTCTGAACATGGAATCATGTAGTAATCATCATGGGGTTTTGTATTGAATCTTGTAGTAATATTCATGATATTTGAGCATGGAATCATGGTAATTTTCATGGGTTTTGAGTATGGAATCATGTAGTAATCTTCATGATATTTGAGCATGGAATCATAGTAATCTTCATGGGATTTGAGCATCGAATCGTGGAGTAATCTTCATGATGTTTGAGTATGGAACTGTGTAGTAAACTTCATGATGTTTGAGTATGGAAGCATGTAGTAATTTTCATGATGGTTGAGTATGGAATCGTGAAATAATCTTCATGATGTTTATGGAATTGTGTAATAATCTTTATGGTGATTATTGGGTTTGCTCATCACACAAATTGAGTGATTCAGAAATAATAATTAGATTAATCATTATATCCAGAGGATCATTTATATATGATGTGTGACCAGAGGTCTTTTCCATCATACTACAAAAGAAATCTTCATTTCACAGAGTCTGAATCTTGCAACCTGCTAAAGCTGAAACTTTTGTTTCTGAGTGAGTTATGCGCTTAGACAAGGTTAAATGCTATTTTGTACACAGTTATTCTTTATGAAAGGGTAACATTGTTAGAAAAATATATAATAGTAATATGCATGCTTAGTGCATTCGAGGTTTAAAAGGGTTAATACATTTATTCTGTTCACACTGCATGAATCTGCACAGCTATTAGAAACTTAACAAGAGGCATTTAATTTCTGCTAATGTCATGAAAATAACAAGATGCATTTCATTTCTGCTAATGTCATAAAACCTAACAAAGAAGTATTCATTTCTGCTTATGCCATGAGAAAGCATGCAGCTGCTAGAAGCTTTGATAAAGAAAACAATAGATGCTTGAAAGTATAAACCATAGTCAGCATTACTTGTACTAAAGCTAGAAATGTACCTTGAATCCAGACAAAATGTAGCACATGTATTAGAACAGTACAATTGAAGAATTGAAAAGTTAAAATGGGCTAAAATAAGCCCAAGGCCAGGTTGTTTTTCTCAAAATGTTTTGCAAGCTAGCAAATAATCTAACATAGTCAGCAATAAGTCTAGTAACATTTTCTGTAGGACATACAGAAAGCTGTGTCCAACTACGTCAGCAATAGAATAGTAACATTTTCTGTGCGACAGGAAGAGAACTGTATAAGAATAACATGCTAATCACCAGTAATTCAGACAAACCTTGTGCCTACATGCTTTGTCTCCTTGCTGCAAGTAATAAAGGGTGCCTTGCTGAACCTAACGTGAATTGGTCTTTGAGGTTGTTTCCTTTGACAAACATTTTGTCTGCTCTGTAATGTAAGGCCTAGAGGAAATGTCAGTGTTGGTAAATGTATTGTCCACTATTTGTCTTCAGGAGTATTTTGCAACTGTACTAAATGTAGTAGCCTGCAGGATTGTTAAATTAGGAGGGTGATAATGGAATGTGCAATACTATTGTACTGAATAATGTGCTCTGTATATATGTCATTAACCACAGTCTTTGTAACATTAGTGTTGTAATGGTCATGTGTTCTTGTTAAGTTATACTTCTGTGCTTGTTTTGTAGGGATATTTGCTCAAGACATATATATGCCTGAGCATTGCTTAACAAATGTTGGGGGAAATAGATATCTAACTGTCAGGCACAACTAAAACGTAATAGATGGCCTAGTAGGATGGTAGTAGCATGAGGGTTTGTAAGGTCAGTACAAACCGCTGTTAATTCCATTGTTTTCAGTACCAACAAATCTATGCCTAAAAATCAGGCCGAGAAGGAAGGTTCTGCATCTGCTGGTGCTAACACCCACAAACCCAAGTTTTCAGATGCTGAAAATGAGGTGGCACTAGATGCCCACCATCTCCATGGTAGATTGCTTTTGCAATATGGCCCACCACAGGGTGACAGATATAATTCATGCTGCCACCCACAGAGCAAATTTCCTGGCATAGGAAGAGAGGGGAATGTGTGGTTGGCCCTCTCCCAAACAACCCCTTGCAGAAATATAGGAGTTCTTGTCCTCAATTAAAAGTGGTATTGACTCCACAGACCCCTACAGTGTGGTGCTGCATGCCAGGATAGAGCTGCACAGGCCCCAGAGAGCTTCAACAGTAGATGTCCCAGGTATGTAGTCCTGTATCTGAATATCAATAGCTGCTACGTATCCTTACCTGTTAGTCAAAATAAAGTTTAAAATATCTTCCTGAGTTATAGCATCCAGGTACATAAGTCAACCAAGTTCCAGGTCCATCTACACAAGGAATGGCTGGAGATATTAATTGTCATCATCATTTTTTATAGTTGTAAAGGTATTAGTTGCCTGTGTAGTTCCGTAGCTGGGGTCTACTTACACTGTACATTTTTTTGCTTAAGTATGTTCACAGGTGAACCTTTACCTAGCACCAGCACTGTGGTACTGCCCCCATCTGATGTGGGAGGATCTAAAGCCTCTGATAATGATGGTGGGAATGACCTGGCATAGTCAGTGGGTGCAGAGTGTATGTGTTTGTTTGATATAGGGAGTGTGATCTTAGCTTCGCCTGTTCTATGCCTATGGACGCCCAGGAAATACCACCATCTGAGAGGGGACATGTTTCTGGGATCACTATAGATCAGGCAACTGTGGTGATCCCTGGATCAAGATGCCTGTATCTGCCTTTAGCACTCATGGATGAGTAGGTCCACACAGGGGGTTGGTAAAGGTGATCACTAGAGATATGGTTACAGCAGCCCCCAGAAGTTGGTGTGTCAATTGCCACCATCTGAGATGTGTTGGGCTATTGTGGAGGCACAGGATAGTTCCAACGCATCAGTGTCTGACCGTAAAGGTGATGCAGGCTGTGTATGCTGACATACTAGAATGCGTGGACCATATGTGTGATTCACTGGATAGATAGTCACATACTGGACCATGCAGTGTCTTCTCTCAGTCATCTGTTAGGGATGCCATGCCAACATCATGGCCAGACATCTGCTATATCAATAGATGTTTGACATCATGTTTGAAGATGAATGAGATCTCGCTCCAGCAGGCTAACACTCCCACAACAGTATCAATTGAGTGGGTGTTGATGCCCAGGATATGACATCCAAGTGCTCATAGCCATCATTGTGCTGGTGTATCTGTTAGTAGATGTCAGCCTAGGTCACACAGCACACCAGGATCTAGCCAATTTTGTGCTACAGCCAGTACAACTCCTGGCAGTGCCAGTTCTCATGGGTAGGTGCATGCATGGGAGGCTTAACTTTCTATCATTTATGCCTTGGACCTGTCCATTAGGTGGAGCTGCAGTGCAGGTATGTGCCATACCAAGTGTTGAGGCTCTGTCCCTGCAGAGATACACACATGCTACCGCAGCCCTCTTTGCATTCCACATATCCACTGACCTGTCCCCATCTACACATTACACCCACAAATTAAGGTTCTCATAGTACCCATAAAAGTGCTTTTTCTTTTGCTACACCTCAGCCCTCAAACTCACACATTTCCCTGTGAAAGACTTACACTGCTGTATTTCCTTGCCTGCTAGTGCAAATAATGATTGCTGTTCTCTGCTATTTGTACTTTGTTACTTGGGTTTGCCTATGTCTGATAGACAACATGGCCATCCTATGCATAGTTAAGCATGGTCTTATATTTTTGCATGTATCATTTTTACTGTAGTACATCTGCTTAAGTCTTGTACAGGGGGTCTATATTATATAAGCGAATGCACTAAATTGTGAATGCTATATAATTGACCCACTAACACTGAAAAAACAAAATGTCACACAAACATATCAGCGATATTTTTCCCAGGGAAAAAAAAATTGCTGATCCATTAAACAAAAAAAAAAACACAAAATAAAGTGGGGGGCTTTGCCCCCAGCAACACCCTACTTAAATATACCAACTCCGAGGTCGCACCCACAGTGGATGAAATGGCAAAGTCCCGAAAACGGCCCAGTGATTTTTTTCCCTAGGAAAATAATCGCTCTTCCATGCTTTTCCAGATTTTGCCATTTTGGATAAGTCACTTCAATTAACCAGCATTCACTGACTTAATAGGGACCCTTGTACAGTTATATTGAAAAGTTGTGTCCAATCCACTGCCCCTTTGCTAGTGCCATGGCATGCTGTTCCCACCACCATCTGACATGGGTGTCCCCTCCTGCTGGCTCCTCTTCTCAGTCCTCATCCTTCTCAGCCTCTGCTGCCTGCGGTGCTGAAGCTACTGGCCCTAAAAAAGGCTACTGTGATGTAACTGCTTCTGAACTATATTATTATGTAAATTATCACACACAGTCAGAATTTTGGCACACTTGGTGGGTCATACTATCCTGACAGCAAAAGTGTGACTTCAGCATTCCAAACACATACTCTGTAATATTTCTGATTTGCTATAGAGCATGGTTGTACCCATGGTCTATTTGATATTGTGGATGTTTTATGGGTATCTTAAGACAGGGTTCTAGGGCATATCCAAAATCATAGACAAGATGGCCTTGTGAGAAGTCACCCTCACAAACCATTGATAAAGGTTTTATGTGTGCCATGTGTGGAAGTTGAGAAAACTGTGTGTGTGTGGCCTGCACACACATGGTAGATGATACTCTGTGTATTACATTCCACCCAGTAGTTGATGGAGGGATAGCCATTGTGGTTCATGTACCTCCTTTCCAGTTCACCAGGTTGGGCCTATATTTCAATGTGGGTACAGTCTATGGCCCCCAGAACCTCACGAAAATGGGCTATATCATAGAACATCTACATGCACATGTTGGCTCACTCCTGTAGGGTATGTGGGAACAATGTATGCTCCCCAACATGCTGAGGCATTGCATTAAGACATTGATAGAGTATTCTCAAGACAGAGGCCTGAGATACCCCCTCGGTGTCCCCAGTAAGTGAATGAAAGATCCCTGTAGCTAATATATGTGAAGCCACACGTACTGTAGTGTCCACTGTTATAGGTACTCCTTGCCAACCATGAGACTGCAAATAAGGCTGACACATGTTCATATCTCCTGCATGGTGTCCCTATCCACACACTACTGGTCCACTATGCCAGTGTCATGGAGGGCCTGTTAAGCATGGTCAGATAACACTGCACCTCTGGAAAGGTGGGTTTTGCACAACTCCATTCAAAGCAGCTGCAATGAGAGTCTCCAGCAGATCCACCTATACAATGGCTGCAGCAACCCCAAGCATATTTGTCTGATGTATATCTTGTGAACAGGGGGAATATGACTGAGTTCAAATCTAAGGTAAGTACAGCAATGCTGCACAACTTTTTTAAACATTCCAAAATTACTTCACCATCCTCTTTTGCCTTATTATCGTATGTGGCAATTCTTTATAAGGTCAATATCATATAACACAGTCAACTACATTATTTGGCCTAGCCATGGCATGTAGCTGGGTTTTCTGAATCACACTCAAACTGCCCATTGCTTCTTGTCAAACAAACTTATTCAGTATGATAGGGCAAAGTTTATTGATTCTTGGCCCAGTTTTCATTGCCTGATTCCATACTTTTTGACATAGTATTCTATCTGATGCCATGTTTTATGACATGCATTCTATGTCAGATTCCATGCTTTATCACATACATTCTGTGTCTGATTCCATGCTTTATGAGATAATAATCTTTGTCTAATTTCTTGCTTTAGAACATATCTGTGAAATAAGTACTTTGCATACTATAAACTGGGAGGTCTGTGGGATTGGGTCCCCTCACGGTTTTATACTTTAGGTTGTGGTTGGCATAATGAGCATGGTCTTCACCTCCCAAATTCCAGGTTGAGAGTTTGATTCTCACCTCTGCATATTGCATAGGCTTGTAATAGTCTATAGACAGTGTGCTTAGTATTTATCTATGAACCTATATGTGTTATGACTAATTCAATGCTTTGTGACATAATATTCTATGTCAGACACCATTCTTTTACACACATTGTGTCAGATTTGTTGACACAGTATTATTTTACTGATTCCATGCTTAATGAAATTAATTCTATGTCTGATTCAATGCTTTTGACATATAATCAGTCTGATCCCTTCTTTTATGACATCATATTCTGCATCAGTGCTTTGTGACGGATTCACTTTAGAAGCTCAAAATGATGAAATATCGAATTTCAGTATTTCAAGCCCATAAAGTGGAAACCTGAAAAGAACGAAAACTCAAAATCGCAAAATTCAAAATCTCGCATACCTGAGATTTTGAATTAGCGCTTCTGGTGTTTCACTGTGGTTATGGATTCAGGTAAGTGTTTATGTATTAAGGGTTTTGGGTAGGGGCTGTGGTGTGTGTTGGTGTGTTTTGTTTACTTTGATGTGTGTGTGCGAGGAGAATGTAGCTTGTGTTTTGGTGTTTTGTGTGTTTTTGTATGTAGTGTGACCTTGGAGTTAGAATATTTAAGTAGGGGGGTGTGGAGAGCTTGCCCCCCACATGGGGGGTGCAGGTGGCTTTCCCTCCCTTCTTTTATGTAGGACAGAGCTTGTGTTTGTGTGTGGGGAGGAAGGTGTGTGTTTGTGTACACCAGAAGCGCTAATTCAAAATCTCCAGTATGTGAGATTTTGACTTTCGCCCTTCTGAGTTTTTGTTCTTTTCAGATTTCCACTTTATGGGCTCGAAATACTGAAATTCGATATTTCAGCATTTCAAGCATCTAAAGTGAATCCTTCGTGACATATAGTCTGACTGATTCCATGCTTAATGACATGGATTCTATGTCTGATTCATTGCATGTGACATATAATCTTTCTGATTTCTTCTTTTATGTCATCATATTCTACATCTGGTACAGTGCTTTGTATCAGATACTCTCTGACTGATTATATGCTTATTGCCATGATTTCTAAGTCTGATTAATTGTGTCTGATATATAATCTGACTGATTCTTTCTTTTATGTAATCATATTCTGCATTTTGTTCAGTACTTTGTGACATATAATCTCTGACGGATTCTATGCTTAATGATGCATATTGTGTCCAATTCCAATACTTTATTACTCATTCCTTGCTTTGTGAGACATATTATATGTCTTAATTCCTTGCCTTATGACATGCTCTATGTCTGAGTCCATGAGTTATGACAAAATATTCTATATCTGATTCAATACACTATGACAAACCATTCCTTGTCCGATTCTGCACTTTATGACATAATATTTTAAGTCTATTCTGTAGGTCATAATATTCTGACTGATTGTTTGCTTTATTAGAAACAGTCTAGGTCTCATTACCACACTTTATGGTATATACTCTCTGTCTGATTCCCGCGGTGGTGGTGCTGCGGTAGCGTTGTCGTCTCACAGTAAGACGCTGTCCGGTTCGATTCTCAGCCAGAGTGTCTTCTGCGTGGAGACATGGGTGAATGGGCGTACCTTTGTTGAAGGTTGTGCATCAGGGCTGGTAACTTGGCACGTAAAAATCAACTACCAGTCATTAGTGGACCGGAGTTCCACTGTGGTGACCCCTAACCGGGAAAAGCCGAAAGACACAACAACAACTCTCTGTCTGATTCCATACCTTATGATATATATTCCAAGCCTGATTCTGTATTTTACGACATATAATCTTGTCTGATTCCATGATTTAAGACATGCATTCCATTTCAGATTTGATGTTTTAAAACACGCATTCCAATTCGGATTCCATTCTTTTTGACATATTCTATGTTTAATTCCATGCTTTATGACATAAGTTCTATCTCTGATTGCATAATTTGTGACATACTGTTTTATGTCTGATTCCTTGCTTTATGGTTTACGTTGCATGTCTGATTCCATGTATTATGACAAAATATTCTTTGACCGATTCCATGCTTTATGGCATACATTCTATATCTGAGTTTAGTCTTAAGACAATCATACTATGTTTAATTCCATTATTTATGTCCTTCACTCTATTCTTGATTTCATGTTTTATGACACACATTCTATGTCTGAATTTATGCATTATTGCACAACATTGTATGCCTGATTTCAGGTCTTACAAATCTAGTGTTCTGATTCCATGCTTTACAGCATATATTCCATATATGATTACATACTTTTACATAATATTCTACGTCTGATTTCATGATCTATGACATGCATTCTGTGACTCATCCATGCTTTGTCTTTTACTTAGTACTATTTCATGACTGGTTTGGTGGGCTAGTCTGTTGACCTTTTTTAGTCATGGCGCAAGCTCATAGAAGAGTATAAATCAGTTTACAGTAGTACACACTAATTTTAAAATAACACATACACAAAAGCTTGGGTACGTTTCTATTCTTTATTTAAGCAATAACCCATGCCTGAGTGTGGGTAATGCTGGATTTACCCACGGTTGGTGTGGTTTGATCATGAGTTAAATCCAGCATTACCCACACTCAGAAGTGGGTTATTGCTATTATACAATGACATTATTTAAGAAAAAAAAATACTCACTTTTCTTAAATAATGGCATTGTATAATGCCTCCGTGCTGCCCTTCTGCAGCTGTCCGGTATTCTGTGGCAGTTCTGATGTACTGCGCATGTGTATGCTTACACAGTACATCAGAGCTGTGTGTGGAAGCAACAGAGAAAGGAAGATCTCCGTTGTTTTTTAAAAGGTGTCTCGCTATGTTAAAAGAGTTTAACATAGTGAGATAGCTTTAAAAAAAGCAACAAAGAAAGGAAGATCTCCATTCCCTTTCTTAAAGCTGTCTCGCTATGTTAAGCGAGTTTAACATAGCGAGATATCTTTAAAAAAGTAACGGAGGAAGGAAGATCTTCTTTGCTTTTTTTAAAGATCTCTCACTATGATAAACTCATTTAATATAGCGAGATTACAGCAATGGAGCTCTTCTGTTCTCCATTGCTACCAAAAACACAAAAAAATCAAGACTTATACTAATGGAAAAAGTCCGGGTGACCGGACCTTTTCCATTAGTATAAGTCAGATTTACAACGGGCATGCTGCCCAATCAGCGTGCATGTTTTGGAATATTAATGGGGGGTCATTGTATAATACATAATATTCTATGCCCAATTCCATTCTTTGATATAACATTCTGTGATTTATTCCATGCTTTATAACATGCTTTCTATATCTCATTCCATGCATGTTATGATATCAATTCTGATTCTGTGCTTTATGATATACATCCTATCTTTCATATCTGATTCCATGCTTTGACATAACATTCTGTCTGATTTAATAATTTATGACATAATACTCCCTGTATGACTTTTTTGCTTTCTGAGATATCTTCTCTGACAGAACCTTTGCTTTTGACAAGCATTCTGTGTCTGTTTCCTTCCCTTGACATATATTCTATGTGTGAATCCATGCTTTATGACATATATTCTGTCTGATTCATTGCTTTGTAATGTATGTTCTAAGTCTGATTCCAAGCTTCATGAGATATTCTGTGCCTTACTCCATGCTCTGGGCATACATTCTATCTTTGGTGCCATGTTTTAAGGCATACATTTTATATCTGATTACATGCATTATGATATAATATTCTGTCTGACTCTCTGCTTTAAGACCTCCGTTCTTTGACCAATTCATATTTTATGACCTATATTTGTGTGTGAATCCATGCTTTGTGACGTAATCTGCTTGGTTTCATGCTTTAAGACAAACATTTCACATACTAAACCGAGAGTACTTGATAATAGTTTTCACTCTTACTCACAAACACTGGCTAATCTACAATGTATGTACTGTACCTGTGTATTACGTATGTATTCTACCCATGTTCCAAATTTCAGCTGTACACAAATCTATTAATTACCTTTATTTTTAAATTAATATTTTCTTGTTTGTTTTCTCCACTGTAACTGTTGATGTGCAGCATACCACTGTAAAAATATGTCTATTGTAATTTGTGTGTATACATGTCTAAATATCTAAATGTATTTGTAATTTTTCTATGTGGAGCTTTTCTGCCCGGGCCTCTGCTGAAAAAGAGCCTTTTCGACTAAGTCAGACACCCCCGGTTAATAAATGTAAAATAAAATAAATAAATATGATTCCATGCATTATGATACGGATTTTGTACGATCCCATACCTGATGACATTAAAATACTCTGTGCCTGCTTCATTGCTTTTTGACATGTATTTGTCCGATACCAAGTTTTACGACATGTGTGTTCCAGCATTTATGATATAATAATCTGTGTCTGATTACATGCTTTATGACATGTTTTCTGTGTCTCATTCCAACCATTATACCATAACATTCTGTGTCTGATTCCATGCTTTGTGACATGCATTCTGTGTCTGATTGTATGCTGTGTGACATGCATTCTTTGTCTGATTCCATGGTTTGTGACATACACTCTATGTCAGATTCATGCTTTGTGCCATATGTTCTGTGTCTGATTCCATGATTTGTGATATATTTTGTCTGATTGTGTGCTTTGTGATGTTCATTGTATGTCTGACCCATGCTTTGTGCCACCACATATTCTGTCTGATTTCATGCTTTGTGATATATTCTATGTCTGATTGCATGCTTTGTGACAAGCATTCCATGTCTTATTCAATGCTTTGTGACATACATTCTGTATCTGATTACATGGTTTTTGATATATGCTATGTCTACTTCCATGCCTTCTGACATGTATTCTATGCCTTATTTTATTCATTATTATATAATATGTTATTGTGCTTTATTTTATATATTTCATGTCTGATTCTATACTTTGACATTATATCCTCTGCACAATTCCATGCTTCAAGACATACCTGCTGTACCCTCACGCCTTTTTCTTGGTTAAAAGGTTTCACTATTGGTCAAGTATCTCTCATAAAATCCTATGCTAAAAAAAAGCAAGGAGCTGCTTACTACAGCCAAAAGCAAAAAAAATAAATATATATGTATATGTATATATATATATATATATATATATATACACACAGATATATATATTTATATACACACAGATATATATATATATATATATATATATTATATATGCACATATATGTATATATATATATATATATATATATATATATATATATATATATGAATCCCTATCAGATGATAGAAACTTCATATGACTGAAACTCATTTGACTCAGACCATAAGGCTGACATTTCAAAATACTGAAAAATCACTTGACTGAAATCGATAATACTGAAATCTTACAGTGCTATATTTTAACTTACTGAATTGTAAAGTGGACGATGTAATATGCCACCCAACTATATATACTAACTCCAGGATCAAACTACAGTGGGGAAAAAGGTAAGCCCCCACCTATTCTGGTTTTATAAAAAAAAAAAAAAAAAAAAAAAAAAAAAATTAAAAATAAAAAAAAAAAATCCCAGGAAGCAGAATGCAGTAAACAAAACATAGCTTAGCAGTAATACAAAGACAGATGCCAGTTTTTATTAGATACAGCAAAATGGAAGAATGTTTAAAAATAATCCTACCCATATTTCAGAAATGATGCGATGCTTTGAGGGTAAGCCTTTTAAATGTATAATAGCATGTGATCTAAGTGTTGAACTAAGAAGTTAAAACAGTAAAGACTCAAAGGTGCTCTAAAAAGCAGAAGGGAAAAGAAAGATAGCTTTTAATACTTTCATGCACTTTTATCAGCACCTAAAAGGTTTTACTATTCTATGATATATTGGAAGGTCATCATATTATATCCCAGTATGTTAGTTTTGTATTCTGCCATTGTTATTGTCTGTTGTTATTTTCTGCTAGATACTTGTCTGACACAGAAGTTAGCAAATGCTTTAATCGAAGGAGAGAGAGAAAGAAAGAGAAACAGAAAGAGAGAGAGAGAGAGAATGTTTCACTTAAGTACAGCCAGGAGGGGAATAAGACATAATAAATGGTCTTCTCACAGGTTGATGTAAGTCTTCAGGAGAAAGTGAAGTAATTGCAGAGTGATTCAGATGTTTAATATTCTCTTTTCTAGTAATTACACATGTAAAATTATTGCCTCTGTCACGAATTAGTGTTCCCTATACTATTAAAACATAACTTTTATTGTAGGAAAAAGCAAATTGTTGCCTTGACATAATGCACTGTACCATTTTTATAAGAGTGGGTCTCCTTGTTAACAATAGAGTCCTTCTGAAGAACATTTAAATTGCCTGCTATAGAACTAACTGCAAAACTGTAAAGACAAACTATATCACATAGAGCTCCTGGGAAAAAAGTACAACAGCAATTCTAAATATAGCTGAGCAGCAATCCATGAAAGAAAACCATGATATATCCTAAGGTTTCTTGATATGGACTATGACATTTCTTGTTATATATCACTAGCACTTTATTGTACAGCTTGTTCTGTATTTACTTCTACAGTAGTATTAGACAGCTAATCTTATGTAATTATATAATATTTTTCTTTGGTACTGTTGTGCTTTTCTTGAATCTCCTTTGGAATTTTTAATAAATTATGCCGTGTATCTCCTTTCACACTTCACTGACATTTTAAGTGTATGCACAGGTTAGACTACATGATACGATACAGATATTTTATTGCTGTTTAACTGGTACCTTTAAATCATGCCAGGTGTATTTGTGTGCTGACATATGCATTTCAGGTGGAAAATGTAATTCACACAATATTATTATAAATCTGGTGACATAATGCCAGTCTGTAGTAATTGTAATGTAATCAAGAATGAATGTGTCAATGTATAAGTAATCCAAAAGTGTTCTAATGTAGTGCCATGGTGGAGCTTCTGTTGCTTAATATATACTGAAAGTCACTTAGCATATTATGATCATGCCATGTGCAGACAGGAAAAGTGTCAGTTAAACCGAAATATTATTTGAATACATTTATTTACCAATAAGAGTGATGTACTACCAGAAAGAGATATATAATAGGGGCATATTAGAAATGTTACATTAAGAGCAATTTACTTACTTGAAAAAGGTGACAGAATGATGTTGAAATAAAAGAGAATTATAACTTGTTTAAAATTCATATAATAAAATAATTAAGGCACCGAATTATGATGTTGGTAGATGTGATAACCTCAGCTTTGTATTGTAATCCACAGCACTGAGTATCACTTTAATTCAATAGCCTTTTTTGAATATGCAAGTATTTAATGTTGTATTCATATCTGAAATAGTAAAAATCATATTTGTAGAATGCATCAGAAATGTGCCTATCAATGTTTTTGGTTAAATTTAATTAACAGAGATATCATAGGGTTGGTAAGCAGGACCTGCTGTTTAATGTCTAATGTCATGCCTAAGCAACTGGCACAGGGAAATGGGAGGAAATCCCATAGATATCATACACCAGTTACAGAAATGTGCTGCTTACATCTGTATCTATGTATATGTTTACAGGTGCAATGGCTTTGGTCTTGGCACACATTCATTGAGTGTTGCTACTTTTGGTGATATTCATACTGGTTATAGTTTTTGAATTATATTACAGTAGAACTGCAACAGTTTCACAAGAATATACTTTTAGGACTTATCCTCTTTCTCTGTGGTTGGATGACTATGGAGGTAGTATATTTAATTTCTGAGGGTGTGCATTGGGATACTGGAGTGGAGCACATCAAGTGAAAGTAATTTTTATAGTTCTTTTACATGATTGTAAATGAAATACATTTAATTACATTTGTGATCATATATGTACAATGTTGTTTTATTTAGATGATAGTGATTGCCAATGAACTGGTTCAACATATTTTACTGTTCATCAAAGTTCATCAGTGATCTAAACATACAAACACAAAGACACACACAGATACACACACACACACACACACACACACACTGATTTATATAATATTATCGAGTTTTAGAAACTCGAAATTCATATGAGCGAGACCATATATTCAAGTTTCTGAAAACTCAAGTGTAAAAAAAAACAAATTTCCTCTAGTCCCTATAGTAATTTTGTCACCAGATGTCTTTTGAATTTTATATCTTCCCTATAGACTCCATTCCCAACTTAAATACATTTTGTTTCACTTTTTCCATCATTCTGTTTAACCATAGTCCTCTTACTATATAAACTTATTTAGACTCCCAGCTCCCCATACCTAGGCCGTCTCACTAATATCTAAAATAACAAATATTATGGCTTAATGGACAAATGAATTTAATACTAAGAAGCCAATAGTTCAGAGCAATTGATTGTTTTTACTTGCACATAACTGGAATTTGGTTCTTCCTGCTCCACTCGCTATGCTCGGGCTCACTCCTCTCCCCTACCCTGCCCCCATTTCCACCCACACCCAGGCTCCTCACCTTTATACCTAACTGTCCACTCCCCTAAGCCTCTCTCTCTCTCTCACCAACCTCATTTCGTTATAGCCACTCCTCTTCTCACTCTCTTCAATTCACATCACCATCTACTTTCACTCCTCATCACCTCACTCACACAATACCCAAATTGTACTATCTTGCCAGGCTATTACCCCCTACCTAATCACCCTCTCTAAGTACAACTTACACAATGTTCAGCCACAACTGAATCCCTTCTCACTCCTGGAAGGATACCTACTAAAACTTTATAGCTATAAAGCAATGCTTTGTCTGAGCAAAATGTGGCCCCTAACCTTTGCATTAATAATAAGCCTCACCATTACCTCACACTTAATCTCCTACTAATGCACTAGCAAATCAAAATTTCAGACTAAATCCCCTACCTGCCCTACCCATTCACAAGACAAACCAAACTTCTCAATAATATCTCCTTCTTTCTACATCTCAAATCTTGACCTTGTCGCATTCAAAGTAACCCCACACCAACTAAATGACCACATTTCCTCAAAATATAGCACATCTATAATCAAATGCCTACAAACTATAATCCAAATAGCATCCCAAATTATACTTAGTGGAGATGTGCACCCAAACACTGTCCCTACAAACGGTAACAACCCCCCCATGCTACCAGACAAATAACATTCTAACCTCTCCCAGGAAATCAACAGATCTCCTTGTACTCAACATAAACATAAGGAGCATATTGAACAAAGTCCCAGAGCTACACGCTACCCTGGCACTCTACTCCCTCGACATAGTACTCCTCAGAGAGACCTGGCTAAAACCACTAAACAATTTATAATGGCTTTGTTCCACCTGGTTACAATGTTCTCAGACAAGACAGAATATCCAAAGAGGCAGAGGCATTGCTCTCTTCTTCAAAAACAACCTGACCATTGAATTGTTAGCCACCAAACAGCCCAAGTTCAGTAATGCAGAAACTATGTTCATGAAGCCGAAAATCAACTCAAAAAAACACTTTTGTATTATTGGTACCTATACACCCCCCACAATAACATTAACACAGTAGAATCTATTCTAGAATGGACAGCCCCAAAATCTTCCCAAGAAACAGTCATACTAGATGGTGATAATATTGACTGGTCCTCCTGTAACTCGCTGCACCCCACTAACCACATTAACCTACACTACCTACAACTAATCAAAACCACAGCACGGGCAGATAAAGCATCAAAAAAGGTGTCCATCCTAGACTGGATACTTACTAATAGATCATCTCATTCCTGCCTGTCAGGCTCCCTCCCATACACTCGTAGCAACCACCTTCCCACATTTATAATTAGACACCAAGTGAATCCATTAAAATCTTCCACCCTCCAACAAATCCAGTATACAAAGAATTTCAAAACCCATGACTTCATATTTGCACTTAGTCAGTGCACCTGGAGACCACTCTCATCTCTCCATCTGGAAAGTGCTGTAGACTACTCAATAACACTTTTCTAAACATTCTAAATGATCTTGCTCTTATCAGAACTGTCAGAACTAAATCCAGCTATGCCCCCTGGCTGACCAGAGATACCCATCTACTACTAAAACAGAGATAAAGCTTGGGATTCGTGGCATCAAAATAAAACTCGAACTAAGACAGGCATACCAGGAACTAGGGAACAAAGCCAAAAAACAAATTAGGACAGACAAAAAGAACCACTATATAGGCATTCAAACCAAACACAAAAATAACCCACAAAAATTCTGAGTTGCCATTAATAAAATCTTACAACCAGGAAAGACCAGTACTCCACCCCCAAATATTGACACCACAACCAATAATATTGCCACCCAGTTCAACAAAAACTACACCAAATCTGTCCTAGCCCTCACCAATAGTAGTTCTTCCTTTTCTTATCCAAAACTATCTTGTGTACCAGCAGACCATAACCTCTTCTCCTCACACCCTGTCCCAACTAGCGCAATATATAAATACCTAAATAGGATTAAACCCACAACCCTGGCACTGACAAATTACCTGCAGAATATCTAAAGATTGTAGCCAAAGCCATCCCTTACCCAGTCTCCATGCTCATTAACCTCTCTTTATCAGAACAATGCATTCCTTCTCTGTGCAAAATTTCACATATAATACCACTCCACAAAGGAGGAAACACTGTGGAACTATCTAATTACAATACAATTGCCATTCTATCCCCTTATCTAAAATCCTCACTAATAAACTGCTAACCAGCACCCAGCACAGATTCTGTCCTACCACAGGCCTTATTAGCTTTACCAGCACAGTAAATCAACATTGAAACAATGGTAACCTAGTATCCACTATATTCCTAGAGCTCTCCAAGGCCTTTGATGCTGTGTCCCATCCAACATTTCTTTCTGCTATCTCCAATTTTACTCTCAGCCACTCCACACTAGCCTAGTTTCAAGATTATCTAACCAACCGCCAACAAGCATTAAAATGGCAAAACTCCTCATCTCTCCTCTTTTCACCCTAGGGGTTCCCCAAGGATCCATTCTTGGACCTCATCTTTTCAACATATTCATCAACCAACTCCATACAGCTACCCACCATACCACTCTAGTCAACTACACCGATGACTCTACTCTAATCTGCTCTGCCCCATCACTCCCTCAACTCCAAGAATTGATACAAGAGTCCTTTACCACTGTTGAAACATGGTTAGCCAAATCTCAGCTAATACTTAACCCCAATAAAACACAGCTAATGATATTCTATCCCACTAGAGCCTCAGACCCCATACCACCATTCACAATATTCTCAGCTAATAACACCCCTATCACACCTGTCCAACACACCAAACTTCTAGAGGTTATCATAGATCACAGCTTGAAATTCGATATGCACATTGCACAGACAATATAGAAAGTCCATAAAAAACTCAGAACCCTATATAGATGCAAAAAGTACCTCAGCAATGACAGTAAATCCACCATCACAAGAACCCACCTACTATCCACACTCCTCTATGCCTCCCCCATACTCATCAACCTAAACAAAGCAGTCTTTAACAAACGAAACACCTGCTACAATAAAATACCTAGGTTTGCTACTGACTCACCCTTCAGGATACATCACTGCATAGCAATCAAGCAACAATCCTGGCTAGAATTACCCAACCTGCTCACATATAACCAGCTTACAATAGCCCACCAAATTCTATAGTATCCCGAAAGAGTTCCTGCTCTTCAAGGTCTACTTCATATCTACTCTAACAAATGCCTATTAAGATCCACCAATAAAGCACTGGCTGACATAGGCAAAAGCAACA